>NW_026282838.1:0-263538 GCF_023373465.1 Oncorhynchus keta
GTACAGACCACCACCAAATCACATCCACACAGACTGGTACTGTACAGACCACCACTCAAATCACATCCACACAGACTGGTACTGTACAGACCACCACTCAAATCACATCCACACAGACTGGTACTGTACACCACCACCACTCAAATCAAATCACATCCACACAGACTGGTACTGTACAGACCACCACTCAAATCACATCCACACAGACTGGTACTGTACAGACCACCACTCAAATCACATCCACACAGACTGGTACTGTACAGACCACCACTCAAATCACATCCACACAGACTGGTACTGTACAGACCACCACTCAAATCACATCCACACAGACTGGTACTGTACAGACCACCACTCAAATCACATCCACACAGACTGGTACTGTACAGACCACCACTCAAATCACATCCACACAGACTGGTACTGTACAGACCACCACTCAAATCAAATCACATCCACACAGACTGGTACTGTACAGACCACCACTCAAATCACATCCACAGACTGGTACTGTACAGACCACCACAGACCACCAGACTCAAATCAGACCACCATCAAATCACATCCACACAGACTGGTACTGTACAGACCACCACTCAAATCACATCCACACAGGTACAGACCACCACTCAAATCACATCCACACAGACTGGTACTGTACAGACCACCACTCAAATCACATCCACACAGACTGGTACTGTACAGACCACCACTCAAATCACATCCACACAGACTGGTA
Organism: Oncorhynchus keta; assembly: GCF_023373465.1. Lineage (NCBI taxonomy): Eukaryota > Metazoa > Chordata > Actinopteri > Salmoniformes > Salmonidae > Oncorhynchus > Oncorhynchus keta. The sequence goes on from NW_026282838.1 coordinate 740, forward strand.
CTGTACAGACCACCACTCAAATCACATCCACACAGACTGGTACTGTACAGACCACCACCAAATCACATCCACACAGACTGGTACTGTACAGACCACCACTCAAATCACATCCACACAGACTGGTACTGTACAGACCACCACTCAAATCACATCCACACAGACTGGTACTGTACAGACCACCACTCAAATCACATCCACACAGACTGGTACTGTACAGACCACCACTCAAATCACATCCACACAGACTGGTACTGTACAGACCACCACTCAAATCACATCCACACAGACTGGTACTGTACAGACCACCACTCAAATCACATCCACACAGACTGGTACTGTACAGACCACCACTCAAATCACATCCACACAGACTGGTACTGTACAGACCACCACTCAAATCACATCCACACAGACTGGTACTGTACAGACCACCACTCAAATCACATCCACACAGACTGGTACTGTACAGACCACCACTAAAATCACATCCACACAGACTGGTACTGTACAGACCACCACTCAAATCACATCCACACAGACTGGTACTGTACAGACCACCACTCAAATCACATCCACACAGACTGGTACTGTACAGACCACCACTCAAATCACATCCACACAGACTGGTACTGTACAGACCACCACTCAAATCACATCCATCCACACAGACTGGTACTGTACAGACCACCATCAAATCCACACAGACTGGTACTGTACAGACCACCACTCAAATCACATCCACACAGACTGGTACTGTACAGACCACCACTCAAATCACATCCACACAGACTGGTACTGTACAGACCACCACTCAAATCACATCCACACAGACTGGTACTGTACAGACCACCACTCAAATCACATCCACAGACTGGTACTGTACAGACCACCACTCAAATCACATCCACACAGACTGGTACTGTACAGACCACCACTCAAATCACATCCACACAGACTGGTACTGTACAGACCACCACTCAAATCACATCCACACAGACTGGTCACAGACCACCACTCAAATCACATCCACACAGACTGGTACTGTACAGACCACCACTCAAATCACATCCACACAGACTGGTACTGTACAGACCACCACTCAAAATCACATCCACACAGACTGGTACTGTACAGACCACCACTCAAACCACCAGACTGGTACTGTACAGACCACCATCAAATCACATCCACACAGACTGGTACTGTACAGACCACCACTCAAATCACATCCACACAGACTGGTACTGTACAGACCACCACTCAAATCACATCCACACAGACTGGTACTGTACAGACCACCACTCAAATCACATCCACACAGACTGGTACTGTACAGACCACCACCAAATCAAATCACATCCACACAGACTGGTACTGTACAGACCACCACTCAAATCACATCCACACAGACTGGTACTGTACAGACCACCACTCAAATCACATCCACACAGACTGGTACTGTACAGACCACCACTCAAATCACATCCACACAGACTGGTACTGTACAGACCACCACAAATCAAATCACATCCACACAGACTGGTACTGTACAGACCACCACTCAAATCACATCCACACAGACTGGTACTGTACAGACCACCACTCAAATCACATCCACACAGACTGGTACTGTACAGACCACCACTCAAAAATCACATCCACACAGACTGGTACTGTACAGACCACCACTCAAATCACATCCACACAGACTGGTACTGTACAGACCACCACTCAAATCACATCCACACAGACTGGTACTGTACAGACCACCACTCAAATCACATCCACACAGACTGGTACTGTACAGACCACCACTCAAATCACATCCACACAGACTGGTACTGTACAGACCACCACTCAAATCACATCCACACAGACTGGTACTGTACAGACCACCAATCAAATCACATCCACACAGACTGGTACTGTACAGACCACCACTCAAATCACATCCACACAGACTGGTACTGTACAGACCACCACTCAAATCACATCCACACAGACTGGTACTGTACAGACCACCACTCAAATCACATCCACACAGACTGGTACTGTACAGACCACCACTCAAATCACATCCACACAGACTGGTACTGTACAGACCACCACTCAAATCACATCCACACAGACTGGTACTGTACAGACCACCACTCAAATCACATCCACACAGACTGGTACTGTACAGACCACCACTACAGACCAAATCACATCCATCCACACAGACTGGTACTGTACAGACCACCACTCAAAAATCACATCCACACAGACTGGTACTGTACAGACCACCACTCAAATCACATCCACACAGACTGGTACTGTACAGACCACCACTCAAATCACATCACATCCACACAGACTGGTACTGTACAGACCACCACTCAAATCACACACAGACTGGTACTGTACAGACCACCACTCAAATCACATCCACACAGACTGGTACTGTACAGACCACCACTCAAATCACATCCACACAGACTGGTACTGTACAGACCACCACTCAAATCACATCCACACAGACTGGTACTGTACAGACCACCACTCAAATCACATCCACACAGACTGGTACTGTACAGACCACCACTCAAATCACATCCACACAGACTGGTACTGTACAGACCACCACTCAAATCACATCCACACAGACTGGTACTGTACAGACCACCACTCAAATCACATCCACACAGACTGGTACTGTACAGACCACCACTCAAATCACATCCACACAGACTGGTACTGTACAGACCACCACTCAAATCACATCCACACAGACTGGTACACAGACCAGACTGGTCCACACAGACTGGTACAGACCACCACTCAAATCACATCCACACAGACTGGTACTGTACAGACCACCACTCAAATCACATCCACACAGACTGGTACTGTACAGACCACCACTCAAATCACATCCACACAGACTGGTACTGTACAGACCACCACTCAAATCACATCCACACAGACTGGTACTGTACAGACCACCACTCAAATCACATCCACACAGACTGGTACTGTACAGACCACCACTCAAATCACATCCACACAGACTGGTACTGTACAGACCACCACTCAAATCACATCCACACAGACTGGTACTGTACAGACCACCACTCAAATCACATCCACACAGACTGGTACTGTACAGACCACCACTCAAATCAAATCCACACAGACTGGTACTGTACAGACCACCATCAAATCACATCCACACAGACTGGTACTGTACAGACCACCACTCAAATCACATCCACACAGACTGGTACTGTACAGACCACCACTCAAATCACATCCACACAGACTGGTACTGTACAGACCACCACTCAAATCACATCCACACAGACTGGTACTGTACAGACCACCACTCAAATCACATCCACACAGACTGGTACTGTACAGACCACCACTCAAATCACATCCACACAGACTGGTACTGTACAGACCACCACTCAAATCACATCCACACAGACTGGTACTGTACAGACCACCACTCAAATCACATCCACACAGACTGGTACTGTACAGACCACCACTCAAATCACATCCACACAGACTGGTACTGTACAGACCACCACTCAAATCACATCCACACAGACTGGTACTGTACAGACCACCACTCAAATCACATCCACACAGACTGGTACTGTACAGACCACCACTCAAATCACATCCACACAGACTGGTACTGTACAGACCACCACAAACAATCACATCACACACAGACTGGTACTGTACAGACCACCACTCAAATCACATCCACACAGACTGGTACTGTACAGACCACCACTCAAATCACATCCACACAGACTGGTACTGTACAGACCACCACAAATCAAATCACATCCACACAGACTGGTACTGTACAGACCACCACCAAATCACATCCACACAGACTGGTACTGTACAGACCACCACTCAAATCACATCCACACAGACTGGTACTGTACAGACCACCACTCAAATCACATCCACACAGACTGGTACTGTACAGACCACCACTCAAATCACATCCACACAGACTGGTACTGTACAGACCACCACTCAAATCACATCCACACAGACTGGTACTGTACAGACCACCACTCAAATCACATCCACACAGACTGGTACTGTACAGACCACCACAAATCAAATCACATCCACACAGACTGGTACTGTACAGACCACCACTCAAATCACATCCACACAGACTGGTACTGTACAGACCACCACTCAAATCACATCCACACAGACTGGTACTGTACAGACCACCACTCAAATCACATCCACACAGACTGGTACTGTACAGACCACCACTCAAAATCACATCCACACAGACTGGTACTGTACAGACCACCACTCAAATCACATCCACACAGACTGGTACTGTACAGACCACCACTCAAATCACATCCACACAGACTGGTACTGTACAGACCACCACTCAAATCACATCCACACAGACTGGTACTGTACAGACCACCACTCAAATCACATCCACACAGACTGGTACTGTACAGACCACCACAGACCAACTCAAATCACATCCACACAGACTGGTACTGTACAGACCACCACTCAAATCACATCCACACAGACTGGTACTGTACAGACCACCACTCAAATCACATCCACACAGACTGGTACTGTACAGACCACCACTCAAATCACATCCACACAGACTGGTACTGTACAGACCACCACTCAAATCACATCCACACAGACTGGTACTGTACAGACCACCACTCAAATCACATCCACACAGACTGGTACTGTACAGACCACCACTCAAATCACATCCACACAGACTGGTACTGTACAGACCACCACTCAAATCACATCCACACAGACTGGTACTGTACAGACCACCACTCAAATCACATCACACACAGACTGGTACTGTACAGACCACCACTCAAATCATCATCCACACAGACTGGTACTGTACAGACCACCACTCAAATCACATCCACACAGACTGGTACTGTACAGACCACCACTCAAATCACATCCACACAGACTGGTACTGTACAGACCACCACTCAAATCACATCCACACAGACTGGTACTGTACAGACCACCACTCAAATCACATCCCACACAGAGACTGGTACTGTACAGACCACCACCAAATCACATCCACACAGACTGGTACTGTACAGACCACCACTCAAATCACATCCACACAGACTGGTACTGTACAGACCACCACTCAAATCACATCCACACAGACTGGTACTGTACAGACCACCACTCAAATCACATCCACACAGACTGGTACTGTACAGACCACCACTCAAATCACATCCACACAGACTGGTACTGTACAGACCACCACTCAAATCACATCCACACAGACTGGTACTGTACAGACCACCACTCAAATCACATCCACAGACTGGTACTGTACAGACCACCACTCAAATCACATCCACACAGACTGGTACTGTACAGACCACCACTCAAATCACATCCACACAGACTGGTACTGTACAGACCACCACTCAAATCACATCCACACAGACTGGTACTGTACAGACCACCACTCAAATCACATCCACACAGACTGGTACTGTACAGACCACCACTCAAATCACATCCACACAGACTGGTACTGTACAGACCACCACTCAAAGACCACAGACTGGTACTGTACAGACCACCACTCAAATCACATCCACACAGACTGGTACTGTACAGACCACCACTCAAATCACATCCACACAGACTGGTACATACAGACCATCAAATCACACACAGACTGGTACTGTACAGACCACCACTCAAATCACATCCACACAGACTGGTACAGACCACCACTCAAATCACATCCACACAGACTGGTACTGTACAGACCACCACTCAAATCACATCCACACAGACTGGTACTGTACAGACCACCACTCAAATCACATCCACACAGACTGGTACTGTACAGACCACCACTCAAATCACATCCACACAGACTGGTACTGTACAGACCACCACTCAAATCACATCCACACAGACTGGTACTGTACAGACCACCACTCAAATCACATCCACACAGACTGGTACTGTACAGACCACCACTCAAATCACATCCACACAGACTGGTACTGTACAGACCACCACCAAATCAATCACATCCACACAGACTGGTACTGTACAGACCACCACCAAATCACATCCACACAGACTGGTATGTACAGACCACCACTAAATCAAATCACATCCACACAGACTGGTACTGTACAGACCACCACTCAAATCACATCCACACAGACTGGTACTGTACAGACCACCACTCAAATCACATCCACACAGACTGGTACTGTACAGACCACCACTCAAATCACATCCACACAGACTGGTACTGTACAGACCACCACTCAAATCACATCCACACAGACTGGTACTGTACAGACCACCACTCAAATCACATCCACAGACTGGTACTGTACAGACCACCACTCAAATCACATCCACACAGACTGGTACTGTACAGACCACCACTCAAATCACATCCACACAGACTGGTACTGTACAGACCACCACTCAAATCACATCCACACAGACTGGTACTGTACAGACCACCACTCAAATCACATCCACACAGACTGGTACTGTACAGACCACCACTCAAATCACATCCACACAGACTGGTACTGTACAGACCACCACTCAAATCACATCCACACAGACTGGTACTGTACAGACCACCACTCAAACCACCACACAAATCACAGACCACCACTCAAATCACATCCACACAGACTGGTACTGTACAGACCACCACTCAAAAATCACATCCACACAGACTGGTACTGTACAGACCACCACTCAAATCACATCCACACAGACTGGTACTGTACAGACCACCACTCAAATCACATCCACACAGACTGGTACTGTACAGACCACCACTCAAATCACATCCACACAGACTGGTACTGTACAGACCACCACTCAAATCACATCCACACAGACTGGTACTGTACAGACCACCACTCAAATCACATCCACACAGACTGGTACTGTACAGACCACCACTCAAATCACATCCACACAGACTGGTACTGTACAGACCACCACTCAAATCACATCCACACACAGACTGGTACTGACAGACCACACCACTCAAATCACATCCACACAGACTGGTACTGTACAGACCACCACTCAAATCACATCCACACAGACTGGTACTGTACAGACCACCACTCAAATCACATCCACACAGACTGGTACTGTACAGACCACCACTCAAATCACATCCACACAGACTGGTACTGTACAGACCACCACTCAAATCACATCCACACAGACTGGTACAGACCACACCAACACAAATCACACACAGACTGGTACTGTACAGACCACCACTCAAATCACATCCACACAGACTGGTACTGTACAGACCACCACTCAAATCAAATCACATCTGTACACACAGACTGGTACAGACAGACCACCACTCAAATCACATCCACACAGACTGGTACTGTACAGACCACCACTCAAATCACATCCACACAGACTGGTACTGTACAGACCACCACTCAAATCACATCCACACAGACTGGTACTGTACAGACCACCACTCAAATCACATCCACACAGACTGGTACTGTACAGACCACCACTCAAATCACATCCACACAGACTGGTACTGTACAGACCACCACTCAAATCACATCCACACAGACTGGTACTGTACAGACCACCACTCAAATCACATCCACACAGACTGGTACTGTACAGACCACCACTCAAATCACATCCACACAGACTGGTACTGTACAGACCACCACTCAAATCACATCCACACAGACTGGTACTGTACAGACCACCACTCAAATCACATCCACACAGACTGGTACTGTACAGACCACCACTCAAATCACATCCACACAGACTGGTACTGTACAGACCACCACTCAAATCACATCCACACAGACTGGTACTGTACAGACCACCACTCAAATCACATCCACACAGACTGGTACTGTACAGACCACCACTCAAATCACATCCACACAGACTGGTACTGTACAGACCACCACTCAAATCACATCCACACAGACTGGTACTGTACAGACCACCACTCAAATCACATCCACACAGACTGGTACTGTACAGACCACCACTCAAATCACATCCACACAGACTGGTACTGTACAGACCACCACTCAAATCACATCCACACAGACTGGTACTGTACAGACCACCACTCAAATCACATCCACACAGACTGGTACTGTACAGACCACCACTCAAATCACATCCACACAGACTGGTACTGTACAGACCGACCACCACTCAAATCACAAATCCACACAGACTGGTACTGTACAGACCACCACTCAAATCACATCCACACAGACTGGTACTGTACAGACCACCACTCAAATCACATCCACACAGACTGGTACTGTACAGACCACCACTCAAATCACATCCACACAGACTGGTACTGTACAGACCACCACTCAAATCACATCCACACAGACTGGTACTGTACAGACCACCACTCAAATCACAAATCACATCCACACTGGACTGTACAGACCACAGACCACCAAATCACATCCACACAGACTGGTACTGTACAGACCACCACTCAAATCACATCCACACAGACTGGTACTGTACAGACCACCACAAATCACATCCACACAGACTGGTACTGTACAGACCACCACCAAATCACATCCACACAGACTGGTACTGTACAGACCACCACTCAAATCACATCCACACAGACTGGTACTGTACAGACCACCACACACAAATCACATCACATCCACACAGACTGGTACTGTACAGACCACCACTCAAATCACATCCACACAGACTGGTACTGTACAGACCACCACTCAAATCACATCCACACAGACTGGTACTGTACAGACCACCACTCAAATCACATCCACACAGACTGGTACTGTACAGACCACCACTCAAATCACATCCACACAGACTGGTACTGTACAGACCACCACTCAAATCACATCCACACAGACTGGTACTGTACAGACCACCACTCAAATCACATCCACACAGACTGGTACTGTACAGACCACCACTCAAATCACATCCACACAGACTGGTACAGACCACCACAAATCACATCCCACAGACTGGTACTGTACAGAATCAAATCACATCCACACAGACTGGTACTGTACAGACCACCACTCAAATCAAATCCACACAGACTGGTACTGTACAGACCACCACTCAAATCACATCCACACAGACTGGTACTGTACAGACCACCACCACAAATCACATCCACACAGACTGGTACTGTACAGACCACCACTCAAATCACATCCACACAGACTGGTACTGTACAGACCACCACTCAAATCACATCCACACAGACTGGTACTGTACAGACCACCACTCAAATCACATCCACACAGACTGGTACTGTACAGACCACCACTCAAATCACATCCACACAGACTGGTACTGTACAGACCACCACTCAAAAACACAGACTGGTACTGTACAGACCACCACTCAAATCACATCCACACAGACTGGTACTGTACAGACCACCACTCAAATCACATCCACACAGACTGGTACTGTACAGACCACCACTCAAATCACATCCACACAGACTGGTACTGTACAGACCACCACTCAAATCACATCCACACAGACTGGTACTGTACAGACCACCACTCAAATCACATCCACACAGACTGGTACTGTACAGACCACCACTCAAATCACATCCACACAGACTGGTACTGTACAGACCACCACCAAATCACATCCACACAGACTGGTACTGTACAGACCACACTCAAATCACATCCACACAGACTGGTACTGTACAGACCACCACTCAAATCACATCCACACAGACTGGTACTGTACAGACCACCACTCAAATCACATCCACACAGACTGGTACTGTACAGACCACCACTCAAATCACATCCACACAGACTGGTACTGTACAGACCACCACTCAAATCACATCCACACAGACTGGTACTGTACAGACCACCACTCAAAATCACATCCACACAGACTGGTACTGTACAGACCACCACTCAAATCACATCCACACAGACTGGTACTGTACAGACCACCACCAAATCACATCCACACAGACTGGTACTGTACAGACCACCACTCAAATCACATCCACACAGACTGGTACTGTACAGACCACCACTCAAATCACATCCACACAGACTGGTACTGTACAGACCACCACTCAAATCACATCCACACAGACTGGTACTGTACAGACCACCACTCAAATCACATCCACAGACTGGTACTGTACAGACCACCACACATCACATCAAACACACAGACTGGTACTGTACAGACCACCACTCAAATCACATCCACACAGACTGGTACTGTACAGACCACCACTCAAATCACATCCACACAGACTGGTACTGTACAGACCACCACTCAAATCACATCCACACAGACTGGTACTGTACAGACCACCACTCAAATCACATCCACACAGACTGGTACTGTACAGACCACCACTCAAATCACATCCACACAGACTGGTACTGTACAGACCACCACTCAAAAATCACATCCACACAGACTGGTACTGTACAGACCACCACTCAAATCACATCACACAGACTGGTACTGTACAGACCACCACTCAAATCAATCCATCCACACAGACTGGTACTGTACAGACCACCACTCAAATCACATCCACACAGACTGGTACTGTACAGACCACCACTCAAATCACATCCACACAGACTGGTACTGTACAGACCACCACTCAAATCACATCCACACAGACTGGTACTGTACAGACCACCACCACTCAAATCACAATCACAGACCACAGACTGGTACTGTACAGACCACCACTCAAATCACATCCACACAGACTGGTACTGTACAGACCACCACTCAAATCACATCCACACAGACTGGTACTGTACAGACCACCACTCAAATCACATCCACACAGACTGGTACTGTACAGACCACCACTCAAATCACATCCACACAGACTGGTACTGTACAGACCACCACTCAAATCACATCCACACAGACTGGTACTGTACAGACCACCACTCAAATCACATCCACACAGACTGGTACTGTACAGACCACCACTCAAATCACATCCACACAGACTGGTACTGTACAGACCACCACTCAAATCAAATCACATCCACACAGACTGGTACTGTACAGACCACCACTCAAATCACATCCACACAGACTGGTACTGTACAGACCACCACTCAAATCACATCCACACAGACTGGTACTGTACAGACCACCACTCAAATCACATCCACACAGACTGGTACTGTACAGACCACCACTCAAATCACATCCACACAGACTGGTACTGTACAGACCACCACTCAAATCACATCCACACAGACTGGTACTGTACAGACCACCACTCAAATCACATCCACACAGACTGGTACTGTACAGACCACCACTCAAATCAAATCACATCCACACAGACTGGTACTGTACAGACCACCACTCAAATCACATCCACACAGACTGGTACTGTACAGACCACCACTCAAATCACATCCACACAGACTGGTACTGTACAGACCACCACTCAAATCACATCCACACAGACTGGTACTGTACAGACCACCACTCAAATCACATCCACACAGACTGGTACTGTACAGACCACCACTCAAATCACATCCACACAGACTGGTACTGTACAGACCACCACTCAAATCACATCCACACAGACTGGTACTGTACAGACCACCACAAATCAAATCACATCCACACAGACTGGTACTGTACAGACCACCACTCAAATCACATCCACACAGACTGGTACTGTACAGACCACCACTCAAATCACATCCACACAGACTGGTACTGTACAGACCACCACTCAAATCACATCCACACAGACTGGTACTGTACAGACCACCACTCAAATCACATCCACACAGACTGGTACTGTACAGACCACCACTCAAATCAAATCACATCCACACAGACTGGTACTGTACAGACCACCACTCAAATCACATCCACACAGACTGGTACTGTACAGACCACCACTCAAATCACATCCACACAGACTGGTACTGTACAGACCACCACTCAAAATCACAGACTGGTACTGTACAGACCACCACTCAAAAGACTCCACACAGACTGGTACTGTACAGACCACCACTCAAATCACATCCACACAGACTGGTACTGTACAGACCACCACTCAAATCACATCCACACAGACTGGTATCACATCCACACAGACCACCACCAAATCAAATCACATCCACACAGACTGGTACTGTACAGACCACCACTCAAATCACATCCACACAGACTGGTACTGTACAGACCACCACTCAAATCACATCCACACAGACTGGTACTGTACAGACCACCACTCAAATCACATCCACACAGACTGGTACTGTACAGACCACCACTCAAATCACATCCACACAGACTGGTACTGTACAGACCACCACTCAAATCACATCCACACAGACTGGTACTGTACAGACCACCACTCAAATCACATCCACACAGACTGGTACTGTACAGACCACCACTCAAATCACATCCACACAGACTGGTACTGTACAGACCACCACTCAAATCACATCCACACAGACTGGTACTGTACAGACCACCACTCAAATCACATCCACACAGACTGGTACTGTACAGACCACCACTCAAATCACATCCACACAGACTGGTACTGTACAGACCACCACTCAAATCACATCCACACAGACTGGTACTGTACAGACCACCACTCAAACAGTACCACCACTCAAATCACATCCACACAGACTGGTACTGTACAGACCACCACTCAAATCACATCCACACAGACTGGTACTGTACAGACCACCACTCAAATCACATCCACACAGACTGGTACTGTACAGACCACCACTCAAATCACATCCACACAGACTGGTACTGTACAGACCACCACTCAAATCACATCCACACAGACTGGTACTGTACAGACCACCACTCAAATCACATCCACACAGACTGGTACTGTACAGACCACCACTCAAATCACATCCACACAGACTGGTACTGTACAGACCACCACTCAAATCACATCCACACAGACTGGACCACCACTCAAATCACATCCACAGACAGACTGGTACTGTACAGACCACCACTCAAATCACATCCACACAGACTGGTACTGTACAGACCACCACTCAAATCACATCCACACAGACTGGTACTGTACAGACCACCACTCAAATCACATCCACACAGACTGGTACTGTACAGACCACCACCAAATCACATCCACACAGACTGGTACTGTACAGACCACCACTCAAATCACATCCACACAGACTGGTACTGTACAGACCACCACTCAAATCACATCACACACAGACTGGTACTGTACAGACCACCACTCAAATCACATCCACACAGACTGGTACTGTACAGACCACCACTCAAATCAATCACATCCACACAGACTGGTACTGTACAGACCACCACTCAAATCACATCCACACAGACCGGTACTGTACAGACCACCACTCAAATCACATCCACACAGACTGTACAGACCACCACTCAAATCACATCCACACAGACTGGTACTGTACAGACCACCACTCAAATCACATCCACACAGACTGGTACTGTACAGACCACCACTCAAATCACATCCACACAGACTGGTACTGTACAGACCACCACTCAAATCACATCCACACAGACTGGTACTGTACAGACCACCACTCAAATCACATCCACACAGACTGGTACTGTACAGACCACCACTCAAATCACATCCACACAGACTGGTACTGTACAGACCACCACTCAAATCACATCCACACAGACTGGTACTGTACAGACCACCACAAATCATCAAATCACATCCACACAGACTGGTACTGTACAGACCACCACTCAAATCACATCCACACAGACTGGTACTGTACAGACCACCACTCAAATCAACATCCACACAGACTGGTACTGTACAGACCACCACTCAAATCACATCCACACAGACTGGTACTGTACAGACCACCACCAAATCACATCCACACAGACTGGTACTGTACAGACCACCACTCAAATCACATCCACACAGACTGGTACTGTACAGACCACCACCAAATCATCATCCACACACAGACTGGTACTGTACAGACCACCACTCAAAAATCACATCCACACAGACTGGTACTGTACAGACCACCACTCAAATCACATCCACACAGACTGGTACTGTACAGACCACCACTCAAATCACATCCACACAGACTGGTACTGTACAGACCACCACTCAAATCACATCCACACAGACTGGTACTGTACACCACTCAAACCACATCCACACAGACTGGTACTGTACAGACCACCACCAAATCACAGACTGGTACTGTACAGACCACCACTCAAATCACATCCACACAGACTGGTACTGTACAGACCACCACTCAAATCACACACAGACTGGTACTGTACAGACCACCACTCAAATCACATCCACACAGACTGGTACTGTACAGACCACCACTCAAATCACATCCACACAGACTGGTACTGTACAGACCACCACTCAAATCACATCCACACAGACTGGTACTGTACAGACCACCACTCAAATCACATCCACACAGACTGGTACTGTACAGACCACCACTCAAATCACATCCACACAGACTGGTACTGTACAGACCACCACCAAATCACATCCACACAGACTGGTACTGTACAGACCACCACTCAAATCACATCCACACAGACTGGTACTGTACAGACCACCACTCAAATCACATCACACAGACTGGACTGTACAGACCACCACTCAAATCACAGACAGACTGGTACTGTACAGACCACCACTCAAATCACATCCACACAGACTGGTACTGTACAGACCACCACTCAAATCACATCCACACAGACTGGTACTGTACAGACCACCACTCAAATCACATCCACACAGACTGGTACTGTACAGACCACCACCAAATCACATCCACACATACTGTACAGACCACCACTCAAATCACATCCACACAGACTGGTACTGTACAGACCACCACTCAAATCACATCCACACAGACTGGTACTGTACAGACCACCACTCAAATCACATCCACACAGACTGGTACTGTACAGACCACCACTCAAATCACATCCACACAGACTGGTACTGTACAGACCACCACTCAAATCACATCCACACAGACTGGTACTGTACAGACCACCACTCAAATCACATCCACACAGACTGGTACTGTACAGACCACCACTCAAATCACATCCACACAGACTGGTACTGTACAGACCACCACTCAAATCACATCCACACAGACTGGTACTGTACAGACCACCACTCAAATCACATCCACACAGACTGGTACTGTACAGACCACCACTCAAATCACATCCACACAGACTGGTACTGTACAGACCACCACCAAATCAAATCACATCCACACAGACTGGTACTGTACAGACCACCACTCAAATCACATCCACACAGACTGGTACTGTACAGACCACCACTCAAATCACATCACATCCACACAGACTGGTACTGTACAGACCACCACTCAAATCACATCCACACAGACTGGTACTGTACAGACCACCACTCAAATCACATCCACACAGACTGGTACTGTACAGACCACCACTCAAATCACATCCACACAGACTGGTACTGTACAGACCACCACTCAAATCACATCCACACAGACTGGTACTGTACAGACCACCACCAAATCACATCCACACAGACTGGTACTGTACAGACCACCACTCAAATCACATCCACACAGACTGGTACTGTACAGACCACCACTCAAATCACATCCACACAGACTGGTACTGTACAGACCACCACTCAAATCACATCACACAGACTGGTACTGTACAGACCACCACTCAAATCACATCCACACAGACTGGTACTGTACAGACCACCACTCAAATCACATCCACACAGACTGGTACTGTACAGACCACCACTCAAATCACATCCACACAGACTGGTACTGTACAGACCACCACTCAAATCACATCCACACAGACTGGTACTGTACAGACCACCACTCAAATCACATCCACACAGACTGGTACTGTACAGACCACCACTCAAATCACATCCACACAGACTGGTACTGTACAGACCAGTCACTCAAATCACATCCACACAGACTGGTACTGTACAGACCACCACTCAAATCACATCCACACAGACTGGTACTGTACAGACCACCACAAATCAAATCACATCCACACAGACTGGTACTGTACAGACCACCACTCAAATCAAAATCCACACAGACTGGTACTGTACAGACCACCACTCAAATCAACATCCACACAGACTGGTACTGTACAGACCACCACTCAAATCACATCCACACAGACTGGTACTGTACAGACCACCACTCAAATCAAATCACATCCACACAGACTGGTACTGCACAGACCACCACTCAAATCACATCCACACAGACTGGTACTGTACAGACCACCACTCAAATCACATCCACACAGACTGGTACTGTACAGACCACCACTCAAATCAACATCCACACAGACTGGTACTGTACAGACCACTCAAATCACATCCACACAGACTGGTACTGTACAGACCACCACTCAAATCACATCCACACAGACTGGTACTGTACAGACCACTGTGTCAAATCACATCCACACAGACTGGTACTGTACAGACCACCACTCAAATCACATCCACACAGACTGGTACTGTACAGACCACCACTGTGTCAAATCACATCCACACAGACTGGTACTGTACAGACCACCACTCAAATCACATTCACACAGACTGGTACTGTACAGACCAGTCTCAAATCACATCACACAGACTGGTACTGTACAGACCACCACTCAAATGTGGATCACACAGACTGGTACTGTACAGACCACCACTCAAATCACATCCACACAGACTGGTACTGTACAGACCACCACTCAAATCACATCCACACAGACTGGTACTGTACAGACCACCACTCAAATCACATCCACACAGACTGGTACTGTACAGACCACCACTCAAATCACATCCACACAGACTGGTACTGTACAGACCACCACTCAAAATCACATCCACACAGACTGGTACTGTACAGACCACCACTCAAATCACATCCACACAGACTGGTACTGTACAGACCACCAGTCAAATCACATCCACACAGACTGGTACTGTACAGACCACCATTCAAATCACATCTCCACAGTACCAGTCTGTACAGTGGATCAAATCACATCCACACAGACTGGTACTGTACAGACCACCACTCAAATCACATCCACACAGACTGGTACTGTACAGACCAGTCTGTCAAATCACATCCACACAGACTGGTACTGTACAGACCACCACTCAAATCACATCCACACAGACTGGTACTGTACAGACCAGTCTCAAATCACATCCACACAGACTGGTACTGTACAGACCACCACTCAAATCACATCCACACAGACTGGTACTGTACAGACCACCAGTCAAATCACATCCACACAGACTGGTACTGTACAGACCACCACTCAAATCACATCCACACAGACTGGTACTGTACAGACCACCACTGTCAAATCACATCCACACAGACTGGTACTGTACAGACCACCTGTCAAATCACATCCACACAGGTGGTACTGTACAGACCACCACTCAAGTCACATCCACACAGACTGGTACTGTACAGATTTGAGTGGTGGTCTGTACAGTACCAGTCTGGTATGTGATTTGAGTGGTGGTCTGTACAGTACCACCAAATGTGGATCCACACAGACTGGTGGTCTGTACAGACCACCTGTGTCAAATCACATCCACACAGTGGTGGTCTGTACAGACCAGTCTGTGTCATGTGAATCACAGTGGTGGTCTGTACAGTACCAGTCTGTGGATACTGATTACAGTGGTGGTCAAATACAGTACCAGTCTGTGTGGATGTGATTTGAGTGGTGGTCTGTACAGACCACCAGTCAAATGGATGTGATCCACACAGACTGGTGGTCTGTACAGTACCAGTCTGTGTGGATGTGATTTGAGTGGTGGTCTGTACAGTACCAGTCACCAAATGGATGTGATTTGAGTGGTGGTCTGTACAGTACCAGTCTGTGTGGATGTGATTTGAGTGGTGGTCTGTACAGTACCAGTCTGTGTGGATGTGATTTGAGTGGTCGTCTGTACAGTACCAGTCTGTGTGGATGTGATGTGATTTGAGTGGTGGTCTGTACAGTACCAGTCTGTGTGGATGTGATTTGAGTGGTGGTCTGTACAGTACCAGTCTGTGTGGATGTGATTTGAGTGGTGGTCTGTACAGTACCAGTCTGTGTGGATGTGATTTGAGTGGTGGTCTGTACAGTACCAGTCTGTGTGGATGTGATTTGAGTGGTGGTCTGTACAGTACCAGTCTGTGTGGATGTGATTTGAGTGGTGGTCTGTACAGTACCAGTCTGTGTGGATGTGATTTGAGTGGTGGTCTGTACAGTACCAGTCTGTGTGGATGTGATTTGAGTGGTGGTCTGTACAGTACCAGTCTGTGTGGATGTGATTTGAGTGGTGGTCTGTACAGTACCAGTCTGTGTGGATGTGATTTGAGTGGTGGTCTGTACAGTACCAGTCTGTGTGGATGTGATTTGAGTGGTGGTCTGTACAGTACCAGTCTGTGTGGATGTGATTTGAGTGGTGGTCTGTACAGTACCAGTCTGTGTGGATGTGATTTGAGTGGTGGTCTGTACAGTACCAGTCTGTGTGGATGTGATTTGAGTGGTGGTCTGTACAGTACCAGTCTGTGTGGATGTGATTTGAGTGGTGGTCTGTACAGTACCAGTCTGTGTGGATGTGATTTGAGTGGTGGTCTGTACAGTACCAGTCTGTGTGGATGTGATTTGAGTGGTGGTCTGTACAGTACCAGTCTGTGTGGATGTGATTTGAGTGGTGGTCTGTACAGTACCAGTCTGTGTGGATGTGATTTGAGTGGTGGTCTGTACAGTACCAGTCTGTGTGGGTGTGATTTGAGTGGTGGTCTGTACAGTACCAGTCTGTGTGGATGTGATTTGAGTGGTGGTCTGTACAGTACCAGTCTGTGTGGATGTGATTTGAGTGGTGGTCTGTACAGTACCAGTCTGTGTGGATGTGATTTGAGTGGTGGTCTGTACAGTACCAGTCTGTGTGGATGTGATTTGAGTGGTGGTCTGTACAGTACCAGTCTGTGTGGATGTGATTTGAGGGGTGGTCTGTACAGTACCAGTCTGTGTGGATGTGATTTGAGTGGTGGTCTGTACAGTACCAGTCTGTGTGGATGTGATTTGAGTGGTGGTCTGTACAGTACCAGTCTGTGTGGATGTGATTTGAGTGGTGGTCTGTACAGTACCAGTCTGTGTGGATGTGATTTGAGTGGTGGTCTGTACAGTACCAGTCTGTATGGATGTGATTTGAGTGGTGGTCTGTACAGTACCAGTCTGTGTGGATGTGATTTGAGTGGTGGTCTGTACAGTACCAGTCTGTGTGGATGTGATTTGAGTGGTGGTCTGTACAGTACCAGTCTGTGTGGATGTGATTTGAGTGGTGGTCTGTACAGTACCAGTCTGTGTGGATGTGATTTGAGTGGTGGTCTGTACAGTACCAGTCTGTGTGGATGTGATTTGAGTGGTGGTCTGTACAGTACCAGTCTGTGTGGATGTGATTTGAGTGGTGGTCTGTACAGTACCAGTCTGTGTGGATGGATGTGATTTGAGTGGTGGTCTGTACAGTACCAGTCTGTGTGGATGTGATTTGAGTGGTGGTCTGTACAGTACCAGTCTGTGTGGATGTGATTTGAGTGGTGGTCTGTACAGTACCAGTCTGTGTGGATGTGATTTGAGTGGTGGTCTGTACAGTACCAGTCTGTGTGGATGTGATTTGAGTGGTGGTCTGTACAGTACCAGTCTGTGTGGATGTGATTTGAGTGGTGGTCTGTACAGTACCAGTCTGTGTGGATGTGATTTGAGTGGTGGTCTGTACAGTACCAGTCTGTGTGGATGTGATTTGAGTGGTGGTCTGTACAGTACCAGTCTGTGTGGATGTGATTTGAGTGGTGGTCTGTACAGTACCAGTCTGTGTGGATGTGATTTGAGTGGTGGTCTGTACAGTACCAGTCTGTGTGGATGTGATTTGAGTGGTGGTCTGTACAGTACCAGTCTGTGTGGATGTGATTTGAGTGGTGGTCTGTACAGTACCAGTCTGTGTGGATGTGATTTGAGTGGTGGTCTGTACAGTACCAGTCTGTGTGGATGTGATTTGAATGGTGGTCTGTACAGTACCAGTCTGTGTGGATGTGATTTGAGTGGTGGTCTGTACAGTACCAGTCTGTGTGGATGTGATTTGAGTGGTGGTCTGTACAGTACCAGTCTGTGTGGATGTGTGATTTGAGTGGTGGTCTGTACAGTACCAGTCTGTGTGGATGTGATTTGAGTGGTGGTCTGTACAGTACCAGTCTGTGTGGATGTGATTTGATTTGAGTGGTGGTCTGTACAGTACCAGTCTGTGTGGATGGATGTGATTTGAGTGGTGGTCTGTACAGTACCAGTCTGTGTGGATGTGATTTGAGTGGTGGTCTGTACAGTACCAGTCTGTGTGGATGTGATTTGAGTGGTGGTCTGTACAGTACCAGTCTGTGTGGATGTGATTTGAGTGGTGGTCTGTACAGTACCAGTCTGTGTGGATGTGATTTGAGTGGTGGTCTGTACAGTACCAGTCTGTGTGGATGTGATTTGAGTGGTGGTCTGTACAGTACCAGTCTGTGTGGATGTGATTTGAGTGGTGGTCTGTACAGTACCAGTCTGTGTGGATGTGATTTGAGTGGTGGTCTGTACAGTACCAGTCTGTGTGGATGTGATTTGAGTGGTGGTCTGTACAGTACCAGTCTGTGTGGATGTGATTTGAGTGGTGGTCTGTACAGTACCAGTCTGTGTGGATGTGATTTGAGTGGTGGTCTGTACAGTACCAGTCTGTGTGGATGTGATTTGAGTGGTGGTCTGTACAGTACCAGTCTGTGTGGATGTGATTTGAGTGGTGGTCTGTACAGTACCAGTCTGTGTGGATGTGATTTGAGTGGTGGTCTGTACAGTACCAGTCTGTGTGGATGTGATTTGAGTGGTGGTCTGTACAGTACCAGTCTGTGTGGATGTGATTTGAGTGGTGGTCTGTACAGTACCAGTCTGTGTGGATGTGATTTGAGTGGTGGTCTGTACAGTACCAGTCTGTGTGGATGTGATTTGAGTGGTGGTCTGTACAGTACCAGTCTGTGTGGATGTGATTTGAGTGGTGGTCTGTACAGTACCAGTCTGTGTGGATGTGATTTGAGTGGTGGTCTGTACAGTACCAGTCTGTGTGGATGTGATTTGAGTGGTGGTCTGTACAGTACCAGTCTGTGTGGATGTGATTTGAGTGGTGGTCTGTACAGTACCAGTCTGTGTGGATGTGATTTGAGTGGTGGTCTGTACAGTACCAGTCTGTGTGGATGTGATTTGAGTGGTGGTCTGTACAGTACCAGTCTGTGTGGATGTGATTTGAGTGGTGGTCTGTACAGTACCAGTCTGTGTGGATGTGATTTGAGTGGTGGTCTGTACAGTACCAGTCTGTGTGGATGTGATTTGAGTGGTGGTCTGTACAGTACCAGTCTGTGTGGATGTGATTTGAGTGGTGGTCTGTACAGTACCAGTCTGTGTGGATGTGATTTGAGTGGTGGTCTGTACAGTACCAGTCTGTGTGGATGTGATTTGAGTGGTGGTCTGTACAGTACCAGTCTGTGTGGATGTGATTTGAGTGGTGGTCTGTACAGTACCAGTCTGTGTGGATGTGATTTGAGTGGTGGTGGTCTGTACAGTACCAGTCTGTGTGGATGTGATTTGAGTGGTGGTCTGTACAGTACCAGTCTGTGTGGATGTGATTTGAGTGGTGGTCTGTACAGTACCAGTCTGTGTGGATGTGATTTGAGTGGTGGTCTGTACAGTACCAGTCTGTGTGGATGTGATTTGAGTGGTGGTCTGTACAGTACCAGTCTGTGTGGATGTGATTTGAGTGGTGGTCTGTACAGTACCAGTCTGTGTGGATGTGATTTGAGTGGTGGTCTGTACAGTACCAGTCTGTGTGGATGTGATTTGAGTGGTGGTCTGTACAGTACCAGTCTGTGTGGATGTGATTTGAGTGGTGGTCTGTACAGTACCAGTCTGTGTGGATGTGATTTGAGTGGTGGTCTGTACAGTACCAGTCTGTGTGGATGTGATTTGAGTGGTGGTCTGTACAGTACCAGTCTGTGTGGATGTGATTTGAGTGGTGGTCTGTACAGTACCAGTCTGTGTGGATGTGATTTGAGTGGTGGTCTGTACAGTACCAGTCTGTGTGGATGTGATTTGAGTGGTGGTCTGTACAGTACCAGTCTGTGTGGATGTGATTTGAGTGGTGGTCTGTACAGTACCAGTCTGTGTGGATGTGATTTGAGTGGTGGTCTGTACAGTACCAGTCTGTGTGGATGTGATTTGAGTGGTGGTCTGTACAGTACCAGTCTGTGTGGATGTGATTTGAGTGGTGGTCTGTACAGTACCAGTCTGTGTGGATGTGATTTGAGTGGTGGTCTGTACAGTACCAGTCTGTGTGGATGTGATTTGAGTGGTGGTCTGTACAGTACCAGTCTGTGTGGATGTGATTTGAGTGGTGGTCTGTACAGTACCAGTCTGTGTGGATGTGATTTGAGTGGTGGTCTGTACAGTACCAGTCTGTGTGGATGTGATTTGAGTGGTGGTCTGTACAGTACCAGTCTGTGTGGATGTGATTTGAGTGGTGGTCTGTACAGTACCAGTCTGTGTGGATGTGATTTGAGTGGTGGTCTGTACAGTACCAGTCTGTGTGGATGTGATTTGAGTGGTGGTCTGTACAGTACCAGTCTGTGTGGATGTGATTTGAGTGGTGGTCTGTACAGTACCAGTCTGTGTGGATGTGATTTGAGTGGTGGTCTGTACAGTACCAGTCTGTGTGGATGTGATTTGAGTGGTGGTCTGTACAGTACCAGTCTGTGTGGATGTGATTTGAGTGGTGGTCTGTACAGTACCAGTCTGTGTGGATGTGATTTGAGTGGTGGTCTGTACAGTACCAGTCTGTGTGGATGTGATTTGAGTGGTGGTCTGTACAGTACCAGTCTGTGTGGATGTGATTTGAGTGGTGGTCTGTACAGTACCAGTCTGTGTGGATGTGATTTGAGTGGTGGTCTGTACAGTACCAGTCTGTGTGGATTTGATTTGAGTGGTGGTCTGTACAGTACCAGTCTGTGTGGATGTGATTTGAGTGGTGGTCTGTACAGTACCAGTCTGTGTGGATGTGATTTGAGTGGTGGTCTGTACAGTACCAGTCTGTGATGTGATGTGATTTGAGTGGTGGTCTGTACAGTACCAGTCTGTGTGGATGTGATTTGAGTGGTGGTCTGTACAGTACCAGTCTGTGTGGATGTGATTTGAGTGGTGGTCTGTACAGTACCAGTCTGTGTGGATGTGATTTGAGTGGTGGTCTGTACAGTACCAGTCTGTGTGGATGTGATTTGAGTGGTGGTCTGTACAGTACCAGTCTGTGTGGATGTGATTTGAGTGGTGGTCTGTACAGTACCAGTCTGTGTGGATGTGATTTGAGTGGTGGTCTGTACAGTACCAGTCTGTGTGGATGTGATTTGAGTGGTGGTCTGTACAGTACCAGTCTGTCTGGATGTGATTTGAGTGGTGGTCTGTACAGTACCAGTCTGTGTGGATGTGATTTGAGTGGTGGTCTGTACAGTACCAGTCTGTGTGGATGTGATTTGAGTGGTGGTCTGTACAGTACCAGTCTGTGTGGATGTGATTTGAGTGGTGGTCTGTACAGTACCAGTCTGTGTGGATGATTTGATTTGAGTGGTGGTCTGTACAGTACCAGTCTGTGTGGATGTGATTTGAGTGGTGGTCTGTACAGTACCAGTCTGTGTGTGGATGTGATGTGATTTGAGTGGTGGTCTGTACAGTACCAGTCTGTGTGGATGTGATTTGAGTGGTGGTCTGTACAGTACCAGTCTGTGTGGATGTGATTTGAGTGGTGGTCTGTACAGTACCAGTCTGTGTGGATGTGATTTGAGTGGTGGTCTGTACAGTACCAGTCTGTGTGGATGTGATTTGAGTGGTGGTCTGTACAGTACCAGTCTGTGTGGATGTGATTTGAGTGGTGGTCTGTACAGTACCAGTCTGTGTGGATGTGATTTGAGTGGTGGTCTGTACAGTACCAGTCTGTGTGGATGTGATTTGAGTGGTGGTCTGTACAGTACCAGTCTGTGTGGATGTGATTTGAGTGGTGGTCTGTACAGTACCAGTCTGTGTGGATGTGATTTGAGTGGTGGTCTGTACAGTACCAGTCTGTGTGGATGTGATTTGAGTGGTGGTCTGTACAGTACCAGTCTGTGTGGATGTGATTTGAGTGGTGGTCTGTACAGTACCAGTCTGTGTGGATGTGATTTGAGTGGTGGTCTGTACAGTACCAGTCTGTGTGGATGTGATTTGAGTGGTGGTCTGTACAGTACCAGTCTGTGTGGATGTGATTTGAGTGGTGGTCTGTACAGTACCAGTCTGTGTGGATGTGATTTGAGTGGTGGTCTGTACAGTACCAGTCTGTGTGGATGTGATTTGAGTGGTGGTCTGTACAGTACCAGTCTGTGTGGATGTGATTTGAGTGGTGGTCTGTACAGTACCAGTCTGTGTGGATGTGATTTGAGTGGTGGTCTGTACAGTACCAGTCTGTGTGGATGTGATTTGAGTGGTGGTCTGTACAGTACCAGTCTGTGTGGATGTGATTTGAGTGGTGGTCTGTACAGTACCAGTCTGTGTGGATGTGATTTGAGTGGTGGTCTGTACAGTACCAGTCTGTGTGGATGTGATTTGAGTGGTGGTCTGTACAGTACCAGTCTGTGTGGATGTGATTTGAGTGGTGGTCTGTACAGTACCAGTCTGTGTGGATGTGATTTGAGTGGTGGTCTGTACAGTACCAGTCTGTGTGGATGTGATTTGAGTGGTGGTCTGTACAGTACCAGTCTGTGTGGATGTGATTTGAGTGGTGGTCTGTACAGTACCAGTCTGTGTGGATGTGATTTGAGTGGTGGTCTGTACAGTACCAGTCTGTGTGGATGTGATTTGAGTGGTGGTCTGTACAGTACCAGTCTGTGTGGATGTGATTTGAGTGGTGGTCTGTACAGTACCAGTCTGTGTGGATGTGATTTGAGTGGTGGTCTGTACAGTACCAGTCTGTGTGGATGTGATTTGAGTGGTGGTCTGTACAGTACCAGTCTGTGTGGATGTGATTTGAGTGGTGGTCTGTACAGTACCAGTCTGTGTGGATGTGATTTGAGTGGTGGTCTGTACAGTACCAGTCTGTGTGGATGTGATTTGAGTGGTGGTCTGTACAGTACCAGTCTGTGTGTGGATGTGATTTGATTTGAGTGGTGGTCTGTACAGTACCAGTCTGTGTGGATGTGATTTGAGTGGTGGTCTGTACAGTACCAGTCTGTGTGGATGTGATTTGAGTGGTGGTCTGTACAGTACCAGTCTGTGTGGATGTGATTTGAGTGGTGGTCTGTACAGTACCAGTCTGTGTGGATTTGATTTGAGTGGTGGTCTGTACAGTACCAGTCTGTGTGGATGTGATTTGAGTGGTGGTCTGTACAGTACCAGTCTGTGTGGATGTGATTTGAGTGGTGGTCTGTACAGTACCAGTCTGTATGGATGTGATTTGAGTGGTGGTCTGTACAGTACCAGTCTGTGTGGATGTGATTTGAGTGGTGGTCTGTACAGTACCAGTCTGTGTGGATGTGATTTGAGTGGTGGTCTGTACAGTACCAGTCTGTGTGGATGTGATTTGAGTGGTGGTCTGTACAGTACCAGTCTGTGTGGATGTGATTTGAGTGGTGGTCTGTACAGTACCAGTCTGTGTGGATTTGATTTGAGTGGTGGTCTGTACAGTACCAGTCTGTGTGGATGTGATTTGAGTGGTGGTCTGTACAGTACCAGTCTGTGTGTGGATGTGATTTGAGTGGTGGTCTGTACAGTACCAGTCTGTGTGTGGATGTGATGTGATTTGAGTGGTGGTCTGTACAGTACCAGTCTGTGTGGATTTGATTTGAGTGGTGGTCTGTACAGTACCAGTCTGTGTGGATGTGATTTGAGTGGTGGTCTGTACAGTACCAGTCTGTGTGGATGTGATTTGAGTGGTGGTCTGTACAGTACCAGTCTGTGTGGATGTGATTTGAGTGGTGGTCTGTACAGTACCAGTCTGTGTGGATGTGATTTGAGTGGTGGTCTGTACAGTACCAGTCTGTGTGGATGTGATTTGAGTGGTGGTCTGTACAGTACCAGTCTGTGTGGATGTGATTTGAGTGGTGGTCTGTACAGTACCAGTCTGTGTGGATGTGATTTGAGTGGTGGTCTGTACAGTACCAGTCTGTGTGGATGTGATTTGAGTGGTGGTCTGTACAGTACCAGTCTGTGTGGATGTGATTTGAGTGGTGGTCTGTACAGTACCAGTCTGTGTGGATGTGATTTGAGTGGTGGTCTGTACAGTACCAGTCTGTGTGGATGTGATTTGAGTGGTGGTCTGTACAGTACCAGTCTGTGTGGATGTGATTTGAGTGGTGGTCTGTACAGTACCAGTCTGTGTGGATGTGATTTGAGTGGTGGTCTGTATAGTACCAGTCTGTGTGGATGTGATTTGAGTGGTGGTCTGTACAGTACCAGTCTGTGTGGATGTGATTTGAGTGGTGGTCTGTACAGTACCAGTCTGTGTGGATGTGATTTGAGTGGTGGTCTGTACAGTACCAGTCTGTGTGGATGTGATTTGAGTGGTGGTCTGTACAGTACCAGTCTGTGTGGATGTGATTTGAGTGGTGGTCTGTACAGTACCAGTCTGTGTGGATGTGATTTGAGTGGTGGTCTGTACAGTACCAGTCTGTGTGGATGTGATTTGAGTGGTGGTCTGTACAGTACCAGTCTGTGTGGATGTGATTTGAGTGGTGGTCTGTACAGTACCAGTCTGTGTGGATGTGATTTGAGTGGTGGTCTGTACAGTACCAGTCTGTGTGGATGTGATTTGAGTGGTGGTCTGTACAGTACCAGTCTGTGTGGATGTGATTTGAGTGGTGGTCTGTACAGTACCAGTCTGTGTGGATGTGATTTGAGTGGTGGTCTGTACAGTACCAGTCTGTGTGGATGTGATTTGAGTGGTGGTCTGTACAGTACCAGTCTGTGTGGATGTGATTTGAGTGGTGGTCTGTACAGTACCAGTCTGTGTGGATGTGATTTGAGTGGTGGTCTGTACAGTACCAGTCTGTGTGGATGTGATTTGAGTGGTGGTCTGTCTGTACAGTACCAGTCTGTGTGGATGTGATTTGAGTGGTGGTCTGTACAGTACCAGTCTGTGTGGATGTGATTTGAGTGGTGGTCTGTACAGGACCAGTCTGTGTGGATGTGATTTGAGTGGTGGTCTGTACAGTACCAGTCTGTGTGGATGTGATTTGAGTGGTGGTCTGTACAGTACCAGTCTGTGTGGATGTGATTTGAGTGGTGGTCTGTACAGTACCAGTCTGTGTGGATGTGATTTGAGTGGTGGTCTGTACAGTACCAGTCTGTGTGGATGTGATTTGAGTGGTGGTCTGTACAGTACCAGTCTGTGTGGATGTGATTTGAGTGGTGGTCTGTACAGTACCAGTCTGTGTGGATGTGATTTGAGTGGTGGTCTGTACAGTACCAGTCTGTGTGGATGTGATTTGAGTGGTGGTCTGTACCAGTGTGGATGTGATTTGAGTGGTGGTCTGTACAGTACCAGTCTGTGTGTGGATGTGATGTGATTTGAGTGGTGGTCTGTACAGTACCAGTCTGTGTGGATGTGATTTGAGTGGTGGTCTGTACAGTACCAGTCTGTGTGGATGTGATTTGAGTGGTGTTCTGTACAGTACCAGTCTGTGTGGATTTGATTTGAGTGGTGGTCTGTACAGTACCAGTCTGTGTGGATGTGATTTGAGTGGTGGTCTGTACAGTACCAGTCTGTGTGGATGTGATTTGAGTGGTGGTCTGTACAGTACCAGTCTGTGTGGATGTGATTTGAGTGGTGGTCTGTACAGTACCAGTCTGTGTGTGGATGTGATGTGATTTGAGTGGTGGTCTGTACAGTACCAGTCTGTGTGGATGTGATTTGAGTGGTGGTCTGTACAGTACCAGTCTGTGTGGATGTGATTTGAGTGGTGGTCTGTACAGTACCAGTCTGTGTGGATGTGATTTGAGTGGTGGTCTGTACAGTACCAGTCTGTGTGGATTTGATTTGAGTGGTGGTCTGTACAGTACCAGTCTGTGTGGATGTGATTTGAGTGGTGGTCTGTACAGTACCAGTCTGTGTGGATGTGATTTGAATGGTGGTCTGTACAGTACCAGTCTGTATGGATGTGATTTGAGTGGTGGTCTGTACAGTACCAGTCTGTGTGGATGTGATTTGAGTGGTGGTCTGTACAGTACCAGTCTGTGTGGATGTGATTTGATTTGAGTGGTGGTCTGTACAGTACCAGTCTGTGTGGATGTGATTTGAGTGGTGGTCTGTACAGTACCAGTCTGTGTGGATGTGATTTGAGTGGTGGTCTGTACAGTACCAGTCTGTGTGGATGTGATTTGAGTGGTGGTCTGTACAGTACCAGTCTGTGTGGATGTGATTTGAGTGGTGGTCTGTACAGTACCAGTCTGTGTGGATGTGATTTGAGTGGTGGTCTGTACAGTACCAGTCTGTGTGGATTTGATTTGAGTGGTGGTCTGTACAGTACCAGTCTGTGTGGATGTGATTTGAGTGGTGGTCTGTACAGTACCAGTCTGTGTGGATGTGATTTGAGTGGTGGTCTGTACAGTACCAGTCTGTGTGGATGTGATTTGAGTGGTGGTCTGTACAGTACCAGTCTGTGTGGATGTGATTTGAGTGGTGGTCTGTACAGTACCAGTCTGTGTGGATGTGATTTGAGTGGTGGTCTGTACAGTACCAGTCTGTGTGGATGTGATTTGAGTGGTGGTCTGTACAGTACCAGTCTGTGTGGATGTGATTTGAGTGGTGGTCTGTACAGTACCAGTCTGTGTGGATGTGATTTGAGTGGTGGTCTGTACAGTACCAGTCTGTGTGGATGTGATTTGAGTGGTGGTCTGTACAGTACCAGTCTGTGTGGATGTGATTTGAGTGGTGGTCTGTACAGTACCAGTCTGTGTGGATGTGATTTGAGTGGTGGTCTGTACAGTACCAGTCTGTGTGGATGTGATTTGAGTGGTGGTCTGTACAGTACCAGTCTGTGTGGATGTGATTTGAGTGGTGGTCTGTACAGTACCAGTCTGTGTGGATGTGATTTGAGTGGTGGTCTGTACAGTACCAGTCTGTGTGGATGTGATTTGAGTGGTGGTCTGTACAGTACCAGTCTGTGTGGATGTGATTTGAGTGGTGGTCTGTACAGTACCAGTCTGTGTGGATGTGATTTGAGTGGTGGTCTGTACAGTACCAGTCTGTGTGGATGTGATTTGAGTGGTGGTCTGTACAGTACCAGTCTGTGTGGATGTGATTTGAGTGGTGGTCTGTACAGTACCAGTCTGTGTGGATGTGATTTGAGTGGTGGTCTGTACAGTACCAGTCTGTGTGGATGTGATTTGAGTGGTGGTCTGTACAGTACCAGTCTGTGTGGATGTGATTTGAGTGGTGGTCTGTACAGTACCAGTCTGTGTGGATGTGATTTGAGTGGTGGTCTGTACAGTACCAGTCTGTGTGGATGTGATTTGAGTGGTGGTCTGTACAGTACCAGTCTGTGTGGATGTGATTTGAGTGGTGGTCTGTACAGTACCAGTCTGTGTGGATGTGATTTGAGTGGTGGTCTGTACAGTACCAGTCTGTGTGGATGTGATTTGAGTGGTGGTCTGTACAGTACCAGTCTGTGTGGATGTGATTTGAGTGGTGGTCTGTACAGTACCAGTCTGTGTGGATGTGATTTGAGTGGTGGTCTGTACAGTCTGTGTGGATGTGATTTGAGTGGTGGTCTGTACAGTACCAGTCTGTGTGGATGTGATTTGAGTGGTGGTCTGTACAGTACCAGTCTGTGTGGATGTGATTTGAGTGGTGGTCTGTACAGTACCAGTCTGTGTGGATGTGATTTGAGTGGTGGTCTGTACAGTACCAGTCTGTGTGGATTTGATTTGAGTGGTGGTCTGTACAGTACCAGTCTGTGTGGATGTGATTTGAGTGGTGGTCTGTACAGTACCAGTCTGTGTGGATGTGATTTGAGTGGTGGTCTGTACAGTACCAGTCTGTGTGGATGTGATTTGAGTGGTGGTCTGTACAGTACCAGTCTGTGGATGTGATTTGAGTGGTGGTCTGTACAGTACCAGTCTGTGTGGATGTGATTTGAGTGGTGGTCTGTACAGTACCAGTCTGTGTGGATGTGATTTGAGTGGTGGTCTGTACAGTACCAGTCTGTGTGGATGTGATTTGAGTGGTGGTCTGTACAGTACCAGTCTGTGTGGATTTGATTTGAGTGGTGGTCTGTACAGTACCAGTCTGTGTGGATGTGATTTGAGTGGTGGTCTGTACAGTACCAGTCTGTGTGGATGTGATTTGAGTGGTGGTCTGTACAGTACCAGTCTGTATGGATGTGATTTGAGTGGTGGTCTGTACAGTACCAGTCTGTGTGGATGTGATTTGAGTGGTGGTCTGTACAGTACCAGTCTGTGTGGATGTGATTTGATTTGAGTGGTGGTCTGTACAGTACCAGTCTGTGTGGATGTGATTTGAGTGGTGGTCTGTACAGTACCAGTCTGTGTGGATGTGATTTGAGTGGTGGTCTGTACAGTACCAGTCTGTGTGGATTTGATTTGAGTGGTGGTCTGTACAGTACCAGTCTGTGTGGATGTGATTTGAGTGGTGGTCTGTACAGTACCAGTCTGTGTGTGGATGTGATTTGAGTGGTGGTCTGTTCCAGTACCAGTCTGTGTGGATGTGATGTGATTTGAGTGGTGGTCTGTACAGTACCAGTCTGTGTGGATTTGATTTGAGTGGTGGTCTGTACAGTACCAGTCTGTGTGGATGTGGTTTGAGTGGTGGTCTGTACAGTACCAGTCTGTGTGGATGTGATTTGAGTGGTGGTCTGTACAGTACCAGTCTGTGTGGATGTGATTTGAGTGGTGGTCTGTACAGTACCAGTCTGTGTGGATGTGATTTGAGTGGTGGTCTGTACAGTACCAGTCTGTGTGGATGTGATTTGAGTGGTGGTCTGTACAGTACCAGTCTGTGTGGATGTGATTTGAGTGGTGGTCTGTACAGTACCAGTCTGTGTGGATGTGATTTGAGTGGTGGTCTGTACAGTACCAGTCTGTGTGGATGTGATTTGGTGGTGGTCTGTACAGTACCAGTCTGTGTGGATGTGATTTGAGTGGTGGTCTGTACAGTACCAGTCTGTGTGGATGTGATTTGAGTGGTGGTCTGTACAGTACCAGTCTGTGTGGATGTGATTTGAGTGGTGGTCTGTACAGTACCAGTCTGTGTGGATGTGATTTGAGTGGTGGTCTGTACAGTACCAGTCTGTGTGGATGTGATTTGAGTGGTGGTCTGTACAGTACCAGTCTGTGTGGATGTGATTTGAGTGGTGGTCTGTACAGTACCAGTCTGTGTGGATGTGATTTGAGTGGTGGTCTGTACAGTACCAGTCTGTGTGGATGTGATTTGAGTGGTGGTCTGTACAGTACCAGTCTGTGTGGATGTGATTTGAGTGGTGGTCTGTACAGTACCAGTCTGTGTGGATGTGATTTGAGTGGTGGTCTGTACAGTACCAGTCTGTGTGGATGTGATTTGAGTGGTGGTCTGTACAGTACCAGTCTGTGTGGATGTGATTTGAGTGGTGGTCTGTACAGTACCAGTCTGTGTGGATGATTTGATTTGAGTGGTGGTCTGTACAGTACCAGTCTGTGTGGATGTGATTTGAGTGGTGGTCTGTACAGTACCAGTCTGTGTGGATGTGATTTGAGTGGTGGTCTGTACAGTACCAGTCTGTGTGGATTTGATTTGAGTGGTGGTCTGTACAGTACCAGTCTGTGTGGATGTGATTTGAGTGGTGGTCTGTACAGTACCAGTCTGTGGATGTGATTTGAATGGTGGTCTGTACAGTACCAGTCTGTATGGATGTGATTTGAGTGGTGGTCTGTACAGTACCAGTCTGTGTGGATGTGATTTGAGTAGTGGTCTGTACAGTACCAGTCTGTGTGGATGTGATTGATTTGAGTGGTGGTCTGTACAGTACCAGTCTGTGTGGATGTGATTTGAGTGGTGGTCTGTACAGTACCAGTCTGTGTGGATGTGATTTGAGTGGTGGTCTGTACAGTACCAGTCTGTGTGGATGTGATTTGAGTGGTGGTCTGTACAGTACCAGTCTGTGTGGATGTGATTTGAGTGGTGGTCTGTACAGTACCAGTCTGTGTGGATGTGATTTGAGTGGTGGTCTGTTCCAGTACCAGTCTGTGTGGATGTGATTTGAGTGGTGGTCTGTACAGTACCAGTCTGTGTGGATGTGATTTGAGTGGTGGTCTGTACAGTACCAGTCTGTGTGGATGTGGTTTGAGTGGTGTTCTGTACAGGACCAGTCTGTGTGGATGTGATTTGAGTGGTGGTCTGTACAGTACCAGTCTGTGTGGATGTGATTTGAGTGGTGGTCTGTACAGTACCAGTCTGTGTGGATGTGATTTGAGTGGTGGTCTGTACATTACCAGTCTGTGTGGATGTGATTTGAGTGGTGGTCTGTACAGTACCAGTCTGTGTGGATGTGATTTGAGTGGTGGTCTGTATAGTACCAGTCTGTGTGGATGTGATTTGAGTGGTGGTCTGTACAGTACCAGTCTGTGTGGATGTGATTTGAGTGGTGGTCTGTACAGTACCAGTCTGTGTGGATGTGATTTGAGTGGTGGTCTGTACAGTACCAGTCTGTGTGGATGTGATTTGAGTGGTGGTCTGTACAGTACCAGTCTGTGTGGATGTGATTTGAGTGGTGGTCTGTACAGTACCAGTCTGTGTGGATGTGATTTGAGTGGTGGTCTGTACAGTACCAGTCTGTGTGGATGTGATTTGAGTGGTGGTCTGTACAGTACCAGTCTGTGTGGATGTGATTTGAGTGGTGGTCTGTACAGTACCAGTCTGTGTGGATGTGATTTGAGTGGTGGTCTGTACAGTACCAGTCTGTGTGGATGTGATTTGAGTGGTGGTCTGTACAGTACCAGTCTGTCTGGATGTGATTTGAGTGGTGGTCTGTACAGTACCAGTCTGTGTGGATGTGATTTGAGTGGTGGTCTGTACAGTACCAGTCTGTATGGATGTGATTTGAGTGGTGGTCTGTACAGTACCAGTCTGTGTGGATGTGATTTGAGTAGTGGTCTGTACAGTACCAGTCTGTGTGGATGTGATTTGATTTGAGTGGTGGTCTGTACAGTACCAGTCTGTGTGGATGTGATTTGAGTGGTGGTCTGTACAGTACCAGTCTGTGTGGATGTGATTTGAGTGGTGGTCTGTACAGTACCAGTCTGTGTGGATGTGATTTGAGTGGTGGTCTGTACATTACCAGTCTGTGTGGATGTGATTTGAGTGGTGGTCTGTACAGTACCAGTCTGTGTGGATGTGATTTGAGTGGTGGTCTGTACAGTACCAGTCTGTGTGGATGTGATTTGAGTGGTGGTCTGTACAGTACCAGTCTGTGTGGATGTGATTTGAGTGGTGGTCTGTACATTACCAGTCTGTGTGGATGTGATTTGAGTGGTGGTCTGTACAGTACCAGTATGTGTGGATGTGATTTGAGTGGTGGTCTGTACAGTACCAGTCTGTGTGGATGTGATTTGAGTGGTGGTCTGTACAGTACCAGTCTGTGTGGATGTGATTTGAGTGGTGGTCTGTATAGTACCAGTCTGTGTGGATGTGATTTGAGTGGTGGTCTGTACAGTACCAGTCTGTGTGGATTTGATTTGAGTGGTGGTCTGTACAGTACCAGTCTGTGTGGATGTGGTTTGAGTGGTGTTCTGTACAGGACCAGTCTGTGTGGATGTGATTTGAGTGGTGGTCTGTACTGTACCAGTCTGTGTGGATGTGATTTGAGTGGTGGTCTGTACAGTACCAGTCTGTGTGGATGTGATTTGAGTGGTGGTCTGTACATTACCAGTCTGTGTGGATGTGATTTGAGTGGTGGTCTGTACATTACCAGTCTGTGTGGATGTGATTTGAGTGGTGGTCTGTACAGTACCAGTCTGTGTGGATGTGATTTGAGTGGTGGTCTGTACAGTACCAGTCTGTGTGGATGTGATTTGAGTGGTGGTCTGTACAGTACCAGTCTGTGTGGATGTGATTTGAGTGGTGGTCTGTACAGTACCAGTCTGTGTGGATGTGATTTGAGTGGTGGTCTGTACAGTACCAGTCTGTGTGGATGTGATTTGAGTGGTGGTCTGTACAGTACCAGTCTGTGTGGATGTGATTTGAGTGGTGGTCTGTACAGTACCAGTCTGTGTGGATGTGATTTGAGTGGTGGTCTGTACAGTACCAGTCTGTGTGGATGTGATTTGAGGGTGGTCTGTACAGTACCAGTCTGTGTGGATGTGATTTGAGTGGTGGTCTGTACAGTACCAGTCTGTGTGGATGTGATTTG
The DNA here is from genome assembly GCF_023373465.1 of Oncorhynchus keta. Taxonomy (NCBI): domain Eukaryota; kingdom Metazoa; phylum Chordata; class Actinopteri; order Salmoniformes; family Salmonidae; genus Oncorhynchus; species Oncorhynchus keta. The sequence goes on from NW_026282838.1 coordinate 35,458, forward strand.
AGTGGTGGTCTGTACAGTACCAGTCTGTCTGGATGTGATTTGAGTGGTGGTCTGTACAGTACCAGTCTGTGTGGATGTGATTTGAGTGGTGGTCTGTACAGTACCAGTCTGTATGGATGTGATTTGAGTGGTGGTCTGTACAGTACCAGTCTGTGTGGATGTGATTTGAGTAGTGGTCTGTACAGTACCAGTCTGTGTGGATGTGATTTGATTTGAGTGGTGGTCTGTACAGTACCAGTCTGTGTGGATGTGATTTGAGTGGTGGTCTGTACAGTACCAGTCTGTGTGGATGTGATTTGAGTGGTGGTCTGTACAGTACCAGTCTGTGTGGATGTGATTTGAGTGGTGGTCTGTACATTACCAGTCTGTGTGGATGTGATTTGAGTGGTGGTCTGTACAGTACCAGTCTGTGTGGATGTGATTTGAGTGGTGGTCTGTACAGTACCAGTCTGTGTGGATGTGATTTGAGTGGTGGTCTGTACATTACCAGTCTGTGTGGATGTGATTTGAGTGGTGGTCTGTACAGTACCAGTATGTGTGGATGTGATTTGAGTGGTGGTCTGTACAGTACCAGTCTGTGTGGATGTGATTTGAGTGGTGGTCTGTACAGTACCAGTCTGTGTGGATGTGATTTGAGTGGTGGTCTGTATAGTACCAGTCTGTGTGGATGTGATTTGAGTGGTGGTCTGTACAGTACCAGTCTGTGTGGATGTGATTTGAGTGGTGGTCTGTACATTACCAGTCTGTGTGGATGTGATTTGAGTGGTGGTCTGTCTGTACATTACCAGTCTGTGTGGATGTGATTTGAGTGGTGGTCTGTACAGTACCAGTCTGTGTGGATGTGATTTGAGTGGTGGTCTGTACAGGACCAGTCTGTGTGGATGTGATTTGAGTGGTGGTCTGTACAGTACCAGTCTGTGTGGATGTGATTTGAGTGGTGGTCTGTACAGTACCAGTCTGTGTGGATGTGATTTGAGTGATGGTCTGTACATTACCAGTCTGTGTGGATGTGATTTGAGTAGTGGTCTGTATAGTACCAGTCTGTGTGGATGTGATTTGAGTGGTGGTCTGTACAGTACCAGTCTGTGTGGATGTGATTTGAGTGGTGGTCTGTACAGTACCAGTCTGTGTGGATGTGATTTGAGTGGTGGTCTGTATAGTACCAGTCTGTGTGGATGTGATTTGAGTGGTGGTCTGTACAGTACCAGTCTGTGTGGATGTGATTTGAGTGGTGGTCTGTACAGTACCAGTCTGTGTGGATGTGATTTGAGTGGTGGTCTGTACATTACCAGTCTGTGTGGATGTGATTTGATTGGTGGTCTGTACAGTACCAGTCTGTGTGGATGTGATTTGAGTGGTGGTCTGTACAGTACCAGTCTGTGTGGATGTGATTTGAGTGGTGGTCTGTACAGTACCAGTCTGTGTGGATGTGATTTGAGTGGTGGTCTGTCTGTACATTACCAGTCTGTGTGGATGTGATTTGAGTGGTGGTCTGTACAGTACCAGTCTGTGTGGATGTAATTTGAGTGGTGGTCTGTACAGTACCAGTCTGTGTGGATGTGATTTGAGTGGTGGTCTGTACATTACCAGTCTGTGTGGATGTGATTTGAGTGGTGGTCTGTACAGTACCAGTCTGTGTGGATGTGATTTGAGTGGTGGTCTGTACAGTACCAGTCTGTGTGGATGTGATTTGAGTGGTGGTCTGTACAGTACCAGTCTGTGTGGATGTGATTTGAGTGGTGGTCTGTACAGTACCAGTCTGTGTGGATGTGATTTGAGTGGTGGTCTGTACAGTACCAGTCTGTGTGGATGTGATTTGAGTGGTGGTCTGTACAGTACCAGTCTGTGTGGATGTGATTTGAGTGGTGGTCTGTACAGTACCAGTCTGTGTGGATGTGATTTGAGTGGTGGTCTGTACAGTACCAGTCTGTGTGGATGTGATTTGAGTGGTGGTCTGTACAGTACCAGTCTGTGTGGATGTGATTTGAGTGGTGGTCTGTACAGTACCAGTCTGTGTGGATGTGATTTGAGTGGTGGTCTGTACAGTACCAGTCTGTGTGGATGTGATTTGAGTGGTGGTCTGTACAGTACCAGTCTGTGTGGATGTGATTTGAGTGGTGGTCTGTACAGTACCAGTCTGTGTGGATGTGATTTGAGTGGTGGTCTGTACAGTACCAGTCTGTGTGGATGTGATTTGAGTGGTGGTCTGTACAGTACCAGTCTGTGTGGATGTGATTTGAGTGGTGGTCTGTACAGTACCAGTCTGTGTGGATGTGATTTGAGTGGTGGTCTGTACAGTACCAGTCTGTGTGGATGTGATTTGAGTGGTGGTCTGTACAGTACCAGTCTGTTTGGATGTGATTTGAGTGGTGGTCTGTACAGTACCAGTCTGTGTGGATGTGATTTGAGTGGTGGTCTGTACAGTACCAGTCTGTGTGGATGTGATTTGAGTGGTGGTCTGTACAGTACCAGTCTGTGTGTGGATGTGATTTGAGTGGTGGTCTGTACAGTACCAGTCTGTGTGGATGTGATTTGAGTGGTGGTCTGTACAGTACCAGTCTGTGTGGATGTGATTTGAGTGGTGGTCTGTACAGTACCAGTCTGTGTGGATGTGATTTGAGTGGTGGTCTGTACAGTACCAGTCTGTGTGGATGTGATTTGAGTGGTGGTCTGTACAGTACCAGTCTGTGTGGATGTGATTTGAGTGGTGGTCTGTACAGTACCAGTCTGTGTGGATGTGATTTGAGTGGTGGTCTGTACAGTACCAGTCTGTGTGGATGTGATTTGAGTGGTGGTCTGTACAGTACCAGTCTGTGTGGATGTGATTTGAGTGGTGGTCTGTACAGTACCAGTCTGTGTGGATGTGATTTGAGTGGTGGTCTGTACAGTACCAGTCTGTGTGGATGTGATTTGAGTGGTGGTCTGTACAGTACCAGTCTGTGTGGATGTGATTTGAGTGGTGGTCTGTACAGTACCAGTCTGTGTGGATGTGATTTGAGTGGTGGTCTGTACAGTACCAGTCTGTGTGGATGTGATTTGAGTGGTGGTCTGTACAGTACCAGTCTGTGTGGATGTGATTTGAGTGGTGGTCTGTACAGTACCAGTCTGTGTGGATGTGATTTGAGTGGGTGGTCTGTACAGTACCAGTCTGTGTGGATTTGATTTGAGTGGTGGTCTGTACAGTACCAGTCTGTGTGGATGTGATTTGAGTGGTGGTCTGTAAAGTACCAGTCTGTGTGGATGTGATTTGAGTGGTGGTCTGTACAGTACCAGTCTGTGTGGATGTGATTTGAGTGGTGGTCTGTACAGTACCAGTCTGTGGATGGATGTGATTTGAGTGGTGGTCTGTGCAGTACCAGTCTGTGTGGATGTGATTTGAGTGGTGGTCTGTACAGTACCAGTCTGTGTGGATGTGATTTGAGTGGTGGTCTGTACAGTACCAGTCTGTGTGGATGTGATTTGAGTGGTGGTCTGTACAGTACCAGTCTGTGTGGATTTGATTTGAGTGGTGGTCTGTACAGTACCAGTCTGTGTGGATGTGATTTGAGTGGTGGTCTGTACAGTACCAGTCTGTGTGGATGTGATTTGAGTGGTGGTCTGTACAGTACCAGTCTGTATGGATGTGATTTGAGTGGTGGTCTGTACAGTACCAGTCTGTGTGGATGTGATTTGAGTAGTGGTCTGTACAGTACCAGTCTGTGTGGATGTGATTTGATTTGAGTGGTGGTCTGTACAGTACCAGTCTGTGTGGATGTGATTTGAGTGGTGGTCTGTACAGTACCAGTCTGTGTGGATGTGATTTGAGTGGTGGTCTGTACAGTACCAGTCTGTGTGGATTTGATTTGAGTGGTGGTCTGTACAGTACCAGTCTGTGTGGATGTGATTTGAGTGGTGGTCTGTACAGTACCAGTCTGTGTGTGGATGTGATTTGAGTGGTGGTCTGTACAGTACCAGTCTGTGTGGATTGATTTGAGTGGTGGTCTGTACAGTACCAGTCTGTGTGGATGTGATTTGAGTGGTGGTCTGTACAGTACCAGTCTGTGTGGATGTGATTTGAATGGTGGTCTGTACAGTACCAGTCTGTGTGGATGTGATTTGAGTGGTGGTCTGTACAGTACCAGTCTGTGTGGATGTGATTTGAGTGGTGGTCTGTACAGTACCAGTCTGTGTGGATGTGATTTGAGTGGTGGTCTGTACAGTACCAGTCTGTGTGGATGTGATTTGAGTGGTAGTCTGTACAGTACCAGTCTGTGTGGATGTGATTTGAGTGGTGGTCTGTACAGTACCAGTCTGTGTGGATGTGATTTGAGTGGTGGTCTGTACAGTACCAGTCTGTGTGGATGTGATTTGAGTGGTGGTCTGTAAAGTACCAGTCTGTGTGGATGTGATTTGAGTGGTGGTCTGTACAGTACCAGTCTGTGTGGATTTGATTTGAGTGGTGGTCTGTACAGTACCAGTCTGTGTGGATGTGATGTGATTTGAGTGGTGGTCTGTGCAGTACCAGTCTGTGTGGATGTGATTTGAGTGGTGGTCTGTACAGTACAAGTCTGTGTGGATGTGATTTGAGTGGTGGTCTGTACAGTACCAGTCTGTGTGGATGTGATTTGAGTGGTGATCTGTAGAGTACCAGTCTGTGTGGATTTGATTTGAGTGGTGGTCTGTACAGTACCAGTCTGTGTGGATGTGATTTGAGTGGTGGTCTGTACAGTACAAGTCTGTGTGGATGTGATTTGAATGGTGGTCTGTACAGTACCAGTCTGTATGGATGTGATTTGAGTGGTGGTCTGTACAGTACCAGTCTGTGTGGATGTGATTTGAGTAGTGGTCTGTACAGTACCAGTCTGTGTGGATGTGATTTGATTTGAGTGGTGGTCTGTACAGTACCAGTCTGTGTGGATGTGATTTGAGTGGTGGTCTGTACAGAAACAGTCTGTGTGGATGTGATTTGAGTGGTGGTCTGTACAGTACCAGTCTGTGTGGATTTGATTTGAGTGGTGGTCTGTACAGTACCAGTCTGTGTGGATGTGATTTGAGTGGTGGTCTGTACAGTACCAGTCTGTGTGGATGTGATTTGAGTGGTGGTCTGTACAGTACCAGTCTGTGTGGATTTGATTTGAGTGGTGGTCTGTACAGTACCAGTCTGTGTGGATGTGGTTTGAGTGGTGTTCTGTACAGGACCAGTCTGTGTGGATGTGATTTGAGTGGTGGTCTGTACTGTACCAGTCTGTGTGGATGTGATTTGAGTGGTGGTCTGTACAGTACCAGTCTGTGTGGATGTGATTTGAGTGGTGGTCTGTACATTACCAGTCTGTGTGGATGTGATTTGAGTGGTGGTCTGTACATTACCAGTCTGTGTGGATGTGATTTGAGTGGTGGTCTGTATAGTACCAGTCTGTGTGGATGTGATTTGAGTGGTGGTCTGTACAGTACCAGTCTGTGTGGATGTGATTTGAGTGGTGGTCTGTACAGTACCAGTCTGTGTGGATGTGATTTGAGTGGTGGTCTGTACAGTACCAGTCTGTGTGGATGTGATTTGAGTGGTGGTCTGTACAGTACCAGTCTGTGTGGATGTGATTTGAGTGGTGGTCTGTACAGTACCAGTCTGTGTGGATGTGATTTGAGTGGTGGTCTGTACAGTACCAGTCTGTGTGGATGTGATTTGAGTGGTGGTCTGTACAGTACCAGTCTGTGTGGATGTGATTTGAGTGGTGGTCTGTACAGTACCAGTCTGTGTGGATGTGATTTGAGTGGTGGTCTGTACAGTACCAGTCTGTGTGGATGTGATTTGAGTGGTGGTCTGTACAGTACCAGTCTGTGTGGATGTGATTTGAGTGGTGGTCTGTACATTACCAGTCTGTGTGGATGTGATTTGAGTGGTGGTCTGTATAGTACCAGTCTGTGTGGATGTGATTTGAGTGGTGGTCTGTACAGTACCAGTCTGTGTGGATGTGATTTGAGTGGTGGTCTGTACAGTACCAGTCTGTGTGGATGTGATTTGAGTGGTGGTCTGTACATTACCAGTCTGTGTGGATGTGATTTGAGTGGTGGTCTGTACAGTACCAGTATGTGTGGATGTGATTTGAGTGGTGGTCTGTACAGTACCAGTCTGTGTGGATGTGATTTGAGTGGTGGTCTGTACAGAACCAGTCTGTGTGGATGTGATTTGAGTGGTGGTCTGTATAGTACCAGTCTGTGTGGATGTGATTTGAGTGGTGGTCTGTACAGTACCAGTCTGTGTGGATGTGATTTGAGTGGTGGTCTGTACATTACCAGTCTGTGTGGATGTGATTTGAGTGGTGGTCTGTCTGTACATTACCAGTCTGTGTGGATGTGATTTGAGTGGTGGTCTGTACAGTACCAGTCTGTGTGGATGTGATTTGAGTGGTGGTCTGTACAGGACCAGTCTGTGTGGATGTGATTTGAGTGGTGGTCTGTACAGTACCAGTCTGTGTGGATGTGATTTGAGTGGTGGTCTGTACAGTACCAGTCTGTGTGGATGTGATTTGAGTGATGGTCTGTACATTACCAGTCTGTGTGGATGTGATTTGAGTGGTGGTCTGTATAGTACCAGTCTGTGTGGATGTGATTTGAGTGGTGGTCTGTACAGTACCAGTCTGTGTGGATGTGATTTGAGTGGTGGTCTGTACAGTACCAGTCTGTGTGGATGTGATTTGAGTGGTGGTCTGTATAGTACCAGTCTGTGTGGATGTGATTTGAGTGGTGGTCTGTACAGTACCAGTCTGTGTGGATGTGATTTGAGTGGTGGTCTGTACAGTACCAGTCTGTGTGGATGTGATTTGAGTGGTGGTCTGTACATTACCAGTCTGTGTGGATGTGATTTGATTGGTGGTCTGTACAGTACCAGTCTGTGTGGATGTGATTTGAGTGGTGGTCTGTACAGTACCAGTCTGTGTGGATGTGATTTGAGTGGTGGTCTGTACAGTACCAGTCTGTGTGGATGTGATTTGAGTGGTGGTCTGTCTGTACATTACCAGTCTGTGTGGATGTGATTTGAGTGGTGGTCTGTACAGTACCAGTCTGTGTGGATGTGATTTGAGTGGTGGTCTGTACAGTACCAGTCTGTGTGGATGTGATTTGAGTGGTGGTCTGTACATTACCAGTCTGTGTGGATGTGATTTGAGTGGTGGTCTGTACAGTACCAGTCTGTGTGGATGTGATTTGAGTGGTGGTCTGTACAGTAACAGTCTGTGTGGATGTGATTTGAGTGGTGGTCTGTACAGTACCAGTCTGTGTGGATGTGATTTGAGTGGTGGTCTGTACAGTACCAGTCTGTGTGTGGATGTGATTTGAGTGGTGGTCTGTACAGTACCAGTCTGTGTGGATGTGATTTGAGTGGTGGTCTGTACAGTACCAGTCTGTGTGGATGTGATTTGAGTGGTGGTCTGTATAGTACCAGTCTGTGTGGATGTGATTTGAGTGGTGGTCTGTACAGTACCAGTCTGTGTGGATGTGATTTGAGTGGTGGTCTGTACAGTACCAGTCTGTGTGGATGTGATTTGAGTGGTGGTCTGTACATTACCAGTCTGTGTGGATGTGATTTGAGTGGTGGTCTGTACAGTACCAGTCTGTGTGGATGTGATTTGAGTGGTGGTCTGTCTGTACATTACCAGTCTGTGTGGATGTGATTTGAGTGGTGGTCTGTACAGTACCAGTCTGTTTGGATGTGATTTGAGTGGTGGTCTGTACAGTACCAGTCTGTGTGGATTTGATTTGAGTGGTGGTCTGTACAGTACCAGTCTGTGTGGATGTGATTTGAGTGGTGGTCTGTACAGTACCAGTCTGTGTGGATGTGATTTGAGTGGTGGTCTGTACAGTACCAGTCTGTGTGTGGATGTGATGTGATTTGAGTGGTGGTCTGTACAGTACCAGTCTGTGTGGATGTGATTTGAGTGGTGGTCTGTACAGTACCAGTCTGTGTGGATGTGATTTGAGTGGTGGTCTGTACAGTACCAGTCTGTGTGGATGTGATTTGAGTGGTGGTCTGTACAGTACCAGTCTGTGTGGATGTGATTTGAGTGGTGGTCTGTACAGTACCAGTCTGTGTGGATGTGATTTGAGTGGTGGTCTGTACAGTACCAGTCTGTGTGGATGTGATTTGAGGGGTGGTCTGTACAGTACCAGTCTGTGTGGATGTGATTTGAGTGGTGGTGTGTACAGTACCAGTCTGTGTGGGTGTGATTTGAGTGGTGGTCTGTACAGTACCAGTCTGTCTGGATGTGATTTGAGTGGTGGTCTGTACAGTACCAGTCTGTGTGGATGTGATTTGAGTGGTGGTCTGTACAGTACCAGTCTGTATGGATGTGATTTGAGTGGTGGTCTGTACAGTACCAGTCTGTGTGGATGTGATTTGAGTAGTGGTCTGTACAGTACCAGTCTGTGTGGATGTGATTTGATTTGAGTGGTGGTCTGTACAGTACCAGTCTGTGTGGATGTGATTTGAGTGGTGGTCTGTACAGTACCAGTCTGTGTGTGGATGTGATGTGATTTGAGTGGTGGTCTGTGCAGTACCAGTCTGTGTGGATGTGATTTGAGTGGTGGTCTGTACAGTACCAGTCTGTGTGGATGTGATTTGAGTGGTGGTCTGTACAGTACCAGTCTGTGTGGATGTGATTTGAGTGGTGGTCTGTACATTACCAGTCTGTGTGGATGTGATTTGAGTGGTGGTCTGTACAGTACCAGTCTGTGTGGATGTGATTTGAGTGGTGGTCTGTACAGTAACAGTCTGTGTGGATGTGATTTGAGTGGTGGTCTGTAAAGTACCAGTCTGTGTGGATGTGATTTGAGTGGTGGTCTGTACAGTACCAGTCTGTGTGGATGTGATTTGAGTGGTGGTCTGTACAGGACCAGTCTGTGTGGATGTGATTTGAGTGGTGGTCTGTACAGTACCAGTCTGTGTGGATGTGATTTGAGTGGTGGTCTGTACAGTACCAGTCTGTGTGGATGTGATTTGAGTGGTGGTCTGTACAGTACCAGTCTGTGTGGATGTGATTTGAGTGATGGTCTGTACATTACCAGTCTGTGTGGATGTGATTTGAGTGGTGGTCTGTATAGTACCAGTCTGTGTGGATGTGATTTGAGTGGTGGTCTGTACAGTACCAGTCTGTGTGGATGTGATTTGAGTGGTGTTCTGTACAGTACCAGTCTGTGTGGATGTGATTTGAGTGGTGGTCTGTACAGGACCAGTCTGTGTGGATGTGATTTGAGTGGTGGTCTGTACAGTACCAGTCTGTGTGGATGTGATTTGAGTGGTGGTCTGTACAGTACCAGTCTGTGTGGATGTGATCTGAGTGGTGGTCTGTACATTACCAGTCTGTGTGGATGTGATTTTAGTGGTGGTCTGTATAGTACCAGTCTGTGTGGATGTGATTTGAGTGGTGGTCTGTACAGTACCAGTCTGTGTGGATGTGATTTGAGTGGTGGTCTGTACAGTACCAGTCTGTGTGGATGTGATTTGAGTGGTGGTCTGTATAGTACCAGTCTGTGTGGATGTGATTTGAGTGGTGGTCTGTACAGTACCAGTCTGTGTGGATGTGATTTGAGTGGTGGTCTGTACAGTACCAGTCTGTGTGGATGTGATTTGAGTGGTGGTCTGTACATTACCAGTCTGTGTGGATGTGATTTGATTGGTGGTCTGTACAGTACCAGTCTGTGTGGATGTGATTTGAGTGGTGGTCTGTACAGTACCAGTCTGTGTGGATGTGATTTGAGTGGTGGTCTGTACAGTACCAGTCTGTGTGGATGTGATTTGAGTGATGGTCTGTACATTACCAGTCTGTGTGGATGTGATTTGAGTGGTGGTCTGTATAGTACCAGTCTGTGTGGATGTGATTTGAGTGGTGGTCTGTACAGTACCAGTCTGTGTGGATGTGATTTGAGTGGTGGTCTGTACAGTACCAGTCTGTGTGGATGTGATTTGAGTGGTGGTCTGTATAGTACCAGTCTGTGTGGATGTGATTTGAGTGGTGGTCTGTACAGTACCAGTCTGTGTGGATGTGATTTGAGTGGTGGTCTGTACAGTACCAGTCTGTGTGGATGTGATTTGAGTGGTGGTCTGTACATTACCAGTCTGTGTGGATGTGATTTGATTGGTGGTCTGTACAGTACCAGTCTGTGTGGATGTGATTTGAGTGGTGGTCTGTACAGTACCAGTCTGTGTGGATGTGATTTGAGTGGTGGTCTGTACAGTACCAGTCTGTGTGGATGTGATTTGAGTGGTGGTCTGTCTGTACATTACCAGTCTGTGTGGATGTGATTTGAGTGGTGGTCTGTACAGTACCAGTCTGTGTGGATGTGATTTGAGTGGTGGTCTGTACAGTACCAGTCTGTGTGGATGTGATTTGAGTGGTGGTCTGTACATTACCAGTCTGTGTGGATGTGATTTGAGTGGTGGTCTGTACAGTACCAGTCTGTGTGGATGTGATTTGAGTGGTGGTCTGTACAGTAACAGTCTGTGTGGATGTGATTTGAGTGGTGGTCTGTACAGTACCAGTCTGTGTGGATGTGATTTGAGTGGTGGTCTGTACAGTACCAGTCTGTGTGTGGATGTGATTTGAGTGGTGGTCTGTACAGTACCAGTCTGTGTGGATGTGATTTGAGTGGTGGTCTGTACAGTACCAGTCTGTGTGGATGTGATTTGAGTGGTGGTCTGTATAGTACCAGTCTGTGTGGATGTGATTTGAGTGGTGGTCTGTACAGTACCAGTCTGTGTGGATGTGATTTGAGTGGTGGTCTGTACAGTACCAGTCTGTGTGGATGTGATTTGAGTGGTGGTCTGTACATTACCAGTCTGTGTGGATGTGATTTGAGTGGTGGTCTGTACAGTACCAGTCTGTGTGGATGTGATTTGAGTGGTGGTCTGTCTGTACATTACCAGTCTGTGTGGATGTGATTTGAGTGGTGGTCTGTACAGTACCAGTCTGTTTGGATGTGATTTGAGTGGTGGTCTGTACAGTACCAGTCTGTGTGGATTTGATTTGAGTGGTGGTCTGTACAGTACCAGTCTGTGTGGATGTGATTTGAGTGGTGGTCTGTACAGTACCAGTCTGTGTGGATGTGATTTGAGTGGTGGTCTGTACAGTACCAGTCTGTGTGTGGATGTGATGTGATTTGAGTGGTGGTCTGTGCAGTACCAGTCTGTGTGGATGTGATTTGAGTGGTGGTCTGTACAGTACCAGTCTGTGTGGATGTGATTTGAGTGGTGGTCTGTACAGTACCAGTCTGTGTGGATGTGATTTGAGTGGTGGTCTGTACAGTACCAGTCTGTGTGGATGTGATTTGAGTGGTGGTCTGTACAGTACCAGTCTGTGTGGATGTGATTTGAGTGGTGGTCTGTACAGTACCAGTCTGTGTGGATGTGATTTGAGGGGTGGTCTGTACAGTACCAGTCTGTGTGGATGTGATTTGAGTGGTGGTCTGTACAGTACCAGTCTGTGTGGGTGTGATTTGAGTGGTGGTCTGTACAGTACCAGTCTGTCTGGATGTGATTTGAGTGGTGGTCTGTACAGTACCAGTCTGTGTGGATGTGATTTGAGTGGTGGTCTGTACAGTACCAGTCTGTGTGGATGTGATTTGAGCGGTGGTCTGTACAGTACCAGTCTCTGTGTGGATGTGATTTGAGTGGTGGTCTGTACAGTACCAGTCTGTGTGGATGTGATTTGATTTGAGTGGTGGTCTGTACAGTACCAGTCTGTGTGGATGTGATTTGAGTGGTGGTCTGTACAGTACCAGTCTGTGTGTGGATGTGATGTGATTTGAGTGGTGGTCTGTGCAGTACCAGTCTGTGTGGATGTGATTTGAGTGGTGGTCTGTACAGTACCAGTCTGTGTGGATGTGATTTGAGTGGTGGTCTGTACAGTACCAGTCTGTGTGGATGTGATTTGAGTGGTGGTCTGTACATTACCAGTCTGTGTGGATGTGATTTGAGTGGTGGTCTGTACAGTACCAGTCTGTGTGGATGTGATTTGAGTGGTGGTCTGTACAGTACCAGTCTGTGTGGATGTGATTTGAGTGGTGGTCTGTACAGTACCAGTCTGTGTGGATGTGATTTGAGTGGTGGTCTGTACAGTACCAGTCTGTGTGGATGTGATTTGAGTGGTGGTCTGTACAGGACCAGTCTGTGTGGATGTGATTTGAGTGGTGGTCTGTACAGTACCAGTCTGTGTGGATGTGATTTGAGTGGTGGTCTGTACAGTACCAGTCTGTGTGGATGTGATTTGAGTGGTGGTCTGTACAGTACCAGTCTGTGTGGATGTGATTTGAGTGATGGTCTGTACATTACCAGTCTGTGTGGATGTGATTTGAGTGGTGGTCTGTATAGTACCAGTCTGTGTGGATGTGATTTGAGTGGTGGTCTGTACAGTACCAGTCTGTGTGGATGTGATTTGAGTGGTGGTCTGTACAGTACCAGTCTGTGTGGATGTGATTTGAGTGGTGGTCTGTATAGTACCAGTCTGTGTGGATGTGATTTGAGTGGTGGTCTGTACAGTACCAGTCTGTGTGGATGTGATTTGAGTGGTGGTCTGTACAGTACCAGTCTGTGTGGATGTGATTTGAGTGGTGGTCTGTACATTACCAGTCTGTGTGGATGTGATTTGATTGGTGGTCTGTACAGTACCAGTCTGTGTGGATGTGATTTGAGTGGTGGTCTGTACAGTACCAGTCTGTGTGGATGTGATTTGAGTGGTGGTCTGTACAGTACCAGTCTGTGTGGATGTGATTTGAGTGGTGGTCTGTCTGTACATTACCAGTCTGTGTGGATGTGATTTGAGTGGTGGTCTGTACAGTACCAGTCTGTGTGGATGTGATTTGAGTGGTGGTCTGTACAGTACCAGTCTGTGTGGATGTGATTTGAGTGGTGGTCTGTACAGTACCAGTCTGTGTGTGGATGTGATTTGAGTGGTGGTCTGTACAGTACCAGTCTGTGTGGATGTGATTTGAGTGGTGGTCTGTACATTACCAGTCTGTGTGGATGTGATTTGAGTGGTGGTCTGTACAGTACCAGTCTGTGTGGATGTGATTTGAGTGGTGGTCTGTACAGTACCAGTCTGTGTGGATGTGATTTGAGTGGTGGTCTGTACAGTACCAGTCTGTGTGGATGTGATTTGAGTGGTGGTCTGTCTGTACATTACCAGTCTGTGTGGATGTGATTTGAGTGGTGGTCTGTACAGTACCAGTCTGTGTGGATGTGATTTGAGTGGTGGTCTGTACAGTACCAGTCTGTGTGGATGTGATTTGAGTGGTGGTCTGTACATTACCAGTCTGTGTGGATGTGATTTGAGTGGTGGTCTGTAGAGTACCAGTCTGTGTGGATGTGATTTGAGTGGTGGTCTGTCTGTACATTACCAGTCTGTGTGGATGTGATTTGAGTGGTGGTCTGTACAGTACCAGTCTGTTTGGATGTGATTTGAGTGGTGGTCTGTACAGTACCAGTCTGTGTGGATTTGATTTGAGTGGTGGTCTGTACAGTACCAGTCTGTGTGGATGTGATTTGAGTGGTGGTCTGTACAGTACCAGTCTGTGTGGATGTGATTTGAGTGGTGGTCTGTACAGTACCAGTCTGTGTGTGGATGTGATGTGATTTGAGTGGTGGTCTGTGCAGTACCAGTCTGTGTGGATGTGATTTGAGTGGTGGTCTGTACAGTACCAGTCTGTGTGGATGTGATTTGAGTGGTGGTCTGTACAGTACCAGTCTGTGTGGATGTGATTTGAGTGGTGGTCTGTACAGTACCAGTCTGTGTGGATGTGATTTGAGTGGTGGTCTGTACATTACCAGTCTGTGTGGATGTGATTTGAGTGGTGGTCTGTACAGTACCAGTCTGTGTGGATGTGATTTGAGTGGTGGTCTGTACAGTAACAGTCTGTGTGGATGTGATTTGAGTGGTGGTCTGTACAGTACCAGTCTGTGTGGATGTGATTTGAGTGGTGGTCTGTACAGTAACAGTCTGTGTGGATGTGATTTGAGTGGTGGTCTGTACAGTACCAGTCTGTGTGGATGTGATTTGAGTGGTGGTCTGTACAGTACCAGTCTGTGTGGATGTGATTTGAGTGGTGGTCTGTACAGTACCAGTCTGTGTGGATTTGATTTGAGTGGTGGTCTGTACAGTACCAGTCTGTGTGGATGTGATTTGAGTGGTGGTCTGTACAGTACCAGTCTGTGTGGATGTGATTTGAGTGGTGGTCTGTACAGTACCAGTCTGTGTGGATGTGATTTGAGTGGTGGTCTGTACAGTACCAGTCTGTGTGGATGTGATTTGAGTGGTGGTCTGTACAGTACCAGTCTGTGTGGATGTGATTTGAGTGGTGGTCTGTACAGTACCAGTCTGTGTGGATGTGATTTGAGTGGTGGTCTGTACATTACCAGTCTGTGTGGATGTGATTTGAGTGGTGGTCTGTCTGTACATTACCAGTCTGTGTGGATGTGATTTGAGTGGTGGTCTGTACAGTACCAGTCTGTGTGGATGTGATTTGAGTGGTGGTCTGTACAGGACCAGTCTGTGTGGATGTGATTTGAGTGGTGGTCTGTACAGTACCAGTCTGTGTGGATGTGATTTGAGTGGTGGTCTGTACAGTACCAGTCTGTGTGGATGTGATTTGAGTGATGGTCTGTACATTACCAGTCTGTGTGGATGTGATTTGAGTGGTGGTCTGTATAGTACCAGTCTGTGTGGATGTGATTTGAGTGGTGGTCTGTACAGTACCAGTCTGTGTGGATGTGATTTGAGTGGTGGTCTGTACAGTACCAGTCTGTGTGGATGTGATTTGAGTGGTGGTCTGTATAGTACCAGTCTGTGTGGATGTGATTTGAGTGGTGGTCTGTACAGTACCAGTCTGTGTGGATGTGATTTGAGTGGTGGTCTGTACAGTACCAGTCTGTGTGGATGTGATTTGAGTGGTGGTCTGTACATTACCAGTCTGTGTGGATGTGATTTGATTGGTGGTCTGTACAGTACCAGTCTGTGTGGATGTGATTTGAGTGGTGGTCTGTACAGTACCAGTCTGTGTGGATGTGATTTGAGTGGTGGTCTGTACAGTACCAGTCTGTGTGGATGTGATTTGAGTGGTGGTCTGTCTGTACATTACCAGTCTGTGTGGATGTGATTTGAGTGGTGGTCTGTACAGTACCAGTCTGTGTGGATGTGATTTGAGTGGTGGTCTGTACAGTACCAGTCTGTGTGGATGTGATTTGAGTGGTGGTCTGTACATTACCAGTCTGTGTGGATGTGATTTGAGTGGTGGTCTGTACAGTACCAGTCTGTGTGGATGTGATTTGAGTGGTGGTCTGTACAGTAACAGTCTGTGTGGATGTGATTTGAGTGGTGGTCTGTACAGTACCAGTCTGTGTGGATGTGATTTGAGTGGTGGTCTGTACAGTACCAGTCTGTGTGTGGATGTGATTTGAGTGGTGGTCTGTACAGTACCAGTCTGTGTGGATGTGATTTGAGTGGTGGTCTGTACAGTACCAGTCTGTGTGGATGTGATTTGAGTGGTGGTCTGTATAGTACCAGTCTGTGTGGATGTGATTTGAGTGGTGGTCTGTACAGTACCAGTCTGTGTGGATGTGATTTGAGTGGTGGTCTGTACAGTACCAGTCTGTGTGGATGTGATTTGAGTGGTGGTCTGTACATTACCAGTCTGTGTGGATGTGATTTGAGTGGTGGTCTGTACAGTACCAGTCTGTGTGGATGTGATTTGAGTGGTGGTCTGTCTGTACATTACCAGTCTGTGTGGATGTGATTTGAGTGGTGGTCTGTACAGTACCAGTCTGTTTGGATGTGATTTGAGTGGTGGTCTGTACAGTACCAGTCTGTGTGGATTTGATTTGAGTGGTGGTCTGTACAGTACCAGTCTGTGTGGATGTGATTTGAGTGGTGGTCTGTACAGTACCAGTCTGTGTGGATGTGATTTGAGTGGTGGTCTGTACAGTACCAGTCTGTGTGTGGATGTGATGTGATTTGAGTGGTGGTCTGTGCAGTACCAGTCTGTGTGGATGTGATTTGAGTGGTGGTCTGTACAGTACCAGTCTGTGTGGATGTGATTTGAGTGGTGGTCTGTACAGTACCAGTCTGTGTGGATGTGATTTGAGTGGTGGTCTGTACAGTACCAGTCTGTGTGGATGTGATTTGAGTGGTGGTCTGTACAGTACCAGTCTGTGTGGATGTGATTTGAGTGGTGGTCTGTACAGTACCAGTCTGTGTGGATGTGATTTGAGGGGTGGTCTGTACAGTACCAGTCTGTGTGGATGTGATTTGAGTGGTGGTCTGTACAGTACCAGTCTGTGTGGGTGTGATTTGAGTGGTGGTCTGTACAGTACCAGTCTGTCTGGATGTGATTTGAGTGGTGGTCTGTACAGTACCAGTCTGTGTGGATGTGATTTGAGTGGTGGTCTGTACAGTACCAGTCTGTATGGATGTGATTTGAGTGGTGGTCTGTACAGTACCAGTCTGTGTGGATGTGATTTGAGTGGTGGTCTGTACAGTACCAGTCTGTGTGGATGTGATTTGATTTGAGTGGTGGTCTGTACAGTACCAGTCTGTGTGGATGTGATTTGAGTGGTGGTCTGTACAGTACCAGTCTGTGTGTGGATGTGATGTGATTTGAGTGGTGGTCTGTGCAGTACCAGTCTGTGTGGATGTGATTTGAGTGGTGGTCTGTACAGTACCAGTCTGTGTGGATGTGATTTGAGTGGTGGTCTGTACAGTACCAGTCTGTGTGGATGTGATTTGAGTGGTGGTCTGTACATTACCAGTCTGTGTGGATGTGATTTGAGTGGTGGTCTGTACAGTACCAGTCTGTGTGGATGTGATTTGAGTGGTGGTCTGTACAGTAACAGTCTGTGTGGATGTGATTTGAGTGGTGGTCTGTACAGTACCAGTCTGTGTGGATGTGATTTGAGTGGTGGTCTGTACAGTACCAGTCTGTGTGGATGTGATTTGAGTGGTGGTCTGTACAGGACCAGTCTGTGTGGATGTGATTTGAGTGGTGGTCTGTACAGTACCAGTCTGTGTGGATGTGATTTGAGTGGTGGTCTGTACAGTACCAGTCTGTGTGGATGTGATTTGAGTGGTGGTCTGTACAGTACCAGTCTGTGTGGATGTGATTTGAGTGATGGTCTGTACATTACCAGTCTGTGTGGATGTGATTTGAGTGGTGGTCTGTATAGTACCAGTCTGTGTGGATGTGATTTGAGTGGTGGTCTGTACAGTACCAGTCTGTGTGGATGTGATTTGAGTGGTGGTCTGTACAGTACCAGTCTGTGTGGATGTGATTTGAGTGGTGGTCTGTACAGGACCAGTCTGTGTGGATGTGATTTGAGTGGTGGTCTGTACAGTACCAGTCTGTGTGGATGTGATTTGAGTGGTGGTCTGTACAGTACCAGTCTGTGTGGATGTGATTTGAGTGATGGTCTGTACATTACCAGTCTGTGTGGATGTGATTTGAGTGGTGGTCTGTATAGTACCAGTCTGTGTGGATGTGATTTGAGTGGTGGTCTGTACAGTACCAGTCTGTGTGGATGTGATTTGAGTGGTGGTCTGTACAGTACCAGTCTGTGTGGATGTGATTTGAGTGGTGGTCTGTATAGTACCAGTCTGTGTGGATGTGATTTGAGTGGTGGTCTGTACAGTACCAGTCTGTGTGGATGTGATTTGAGTGGTGGTCTGTACAGTACCAGTCTGTGTGGATGTGATTTGAGTGGTGGTCTGTACATTACCAGTCTGTGTGGATGTGATTTGATTGGTGGTCTGTACAGTACCAGTCTGTGTGGATGTGATTTGAGTGGTGGTCTGTACAGTACCAGTCTGTGTGGATGTGATTTGAGTGGTGGTCTGTACAGTACCAGTCTGTGTGGATGTGATTTGAGTGATGGTCTGTACATTACAGTCTGTGTGGATGTGATTTGAGTGGTGGTCTGTATAGTACCAGTCTGTGTGGATGTGATTTGAGTGGTGGTCTGTACAGTACCAGTCTGTGTGGATGTGATTTGAGTGGTGGTCTGTACAGTACCAGTCTGTGTGGATGTGATTTGAGTGGTGGTCTGTATAGTACCAGTCTGTGTGGATGTGATTTGAGTGGTGGTCTGTACAGTACCAGTCTGTGTGGATGTGATTTGAGTGGTGGTCTGTACAGTACCAGTCTGTGTGGATGTGATTTGAGTGGTGGTCTGTACATTACCAGTCTGTGTGGATGTGATTTGATTGGTGGTCTGTACAGTACCAGTCTGTGTGGATGTGATTTGAGTGGTGGTCTGTACAGTACCAGTCTGTGTGGATGTGATTTGAGTGGTGGTCTGTACAGTACCAGTCTGTGTGGATGTGATTTGAGTGGTGGTCTGTCTGTACATTACCAGTCTGTGTGGATGTGATTTGAGTGGTGGTCTGTACAGTACCAGTCTGTGTGGATGTGATTTGAGTGGTGGTCTGTACAGTACCAGTCTGTGTGGATGTGATTTGAGTGGTGGTCTGTACAGTACCAGTCTGTGTGGATGTGATTTGAGTGGTGGTCTGTACAGTACCAGTCTGTGTGGATGTGATTTGAGTGGTGGTCTGTACAGTACCAGTCTGTGTGGATGTGATTTGAGGGTGGTCTGTACAGTACCAGTCTGTGTGGATGTGATTTGAGTGGTGGTCTGTACAGTACCAGTCTGTGTGGGTGTGATTTGAGTGGTGGTCTGTACAGTACCAGTCTGTCTGGATGTGATTTGAGTGGTGGTCTGTACAGTACCAGTCTGTGTGGATGTGATTTGAGTGGTGGTCTGTACAGTACCAGTCTGTATGGATGTGATTTGAGTGGTGGTCTGTACAGTACCAGTCTGTGTGGATGTGATTTGAGTAGTGGTCTGTACAGTACCAGTCTGTGTGGATGTGATTTGATTTGAGTGGTGGTCTGTACAGTACCAGTCTGTGTGGATGTGATTTGAGTGGTGGTCTGTACAGTACCAGTCTGTGTGTGGATGTGATGTGATTTGAGTGGTGGTCTGTGCAGTACCAGTCTGTGTGGATGTGATTTGAGTGGTGGTCTGTACAGTACCAGTCTGTGTGGATGTGATTTGAGTGGTGGTCTGTACAGTACCAGTCTGTGTGGATGTGATTTGAGTGGTGGTCTGTACATTACCAGTCTGTGTGGATGTGATTTGAGTGGTGGTCTGTACAGTACCAGTCTGTGTGGATGTGATTTGAGTGGTGGTCTGTACAGTAACAGTCTGTGTGGATGTGATTTGAGTGGTGGTCTGTACAGTACCAGTCTGTGTGGATGTGATTTGAGTGGTGGTCTGTACAGTACCAGTCTGTGTGGATGTGATTTGAGTGGTGGTCTGTACAGGACCAGTCTGTGTGGATGTGATTTGAGTGGTGGTCTGTACAGTACCAGTCTGTGTGGATGTGATTTGAGTGGTGGTCTGTACAGTACCAGTCTGTGTGGATGTGATTTGAGTGGTGGTCTGTACAGTACCAGTCTGTGTGGATGTGATTTGAGTGATGGTCTGTACATTACCAGTCTGTGTGGATGTGATTTGAGTGGTGGTCTGTATAGTACCAGTCTGTGTGGATGTGATTTGAGTGGTGGTCTGTACAGTACCAGTCTGTGTGGATGTGATTTGAGTGGTGGTCTGTACAGTACCAGTCTGTGTGGATGTGATTTGAGTGGTGGTCTGTATAGTACCAGTCTGTGTGGATGTGATTTGAGTGGTGGTCTGTACAGTACCAGTCTGTGTGGATGTGATTTGAGTGGTGGTCTGTACAGTACCAGTCTGTGTGGATGTGATTTGAGTGGTGGTCTGTACATTACCAGTCTGTGTGGATGTGATTTGATTGGTGGTCTGTACAGTACCAGTCTGTGTGGATGTGATTTGAGTGGTGGTCTGTACAGTACCAGTCTGTGTGGATGTGATTTGAGTGGTGGTCTGTACAGTACCAGTCTGTGTGGATGTGATTTGAGTGGTGGTCTGTCTGTACATTACCAGTCTGTGTGGATGTGATTTGAGTGGTGGTCTGTACAGTACCAGTCTGTGTGGATGTGATTTGAGTGGTGGTCTGTACAGTACCAGTCTGTGTGGATGTGATTTGAGTGGTGGTCTGTACAGTACCAGTCTGTGTGTGGATGTGATTTGAGTGGTGTTCTGTACAGTACCAGTCTGTGTGGATGTGATTTGAGTGGTGGTCTGTACATTACCAGTCTGTGTGGATGTGATTTGATTGGTGGTCTGTACAGTACCAGTCTGTGTGGATGTGATTTGAGTGGTGGTCTGTACAGTACCAGTCTGTGTGGATGTGATTTGAGTGGTGGTCTGTACAGTACCAGTCTGTGTGGATGTGATTTGAGTGGTGGTCTGTACAGTACCAGTCTGTGTGGATGTGATTTGAGTGGTGGTCTGTACAGTACCAGTCTGTGTGGATGTGATTTGAGTGGTGGTCTGTACAGTACCAGTCTGTGTGGATGTGATTTGAGTGGTGGTCTGTACATTACCAGTCTGTGTGGATGTGATTTGAGTGGTGGTCTGTAGAGTACCAGTCTGTGTGGATGTGATTTGAGTGGTGGTCTGTAGAGTACCAGTCTGTGTGGATGTGATTTGAGTGGTGGTCTGTACAGTACCAGTCTGTTTGGATGTGATTTGAGTGGTGGTCTGTACAGTACCAGTCTGTGTGGATTTGATTTGAGTGGTGGTCTGTACAGTACCAGTCTGTGTGGATGTGATTTGAGTGGTGGTCTGTACAGTACCAGTCTGTGTGGATGTGATTTGAGTGGTGGTCTGTACAGTACCAGTCTGTGTGTGGATGTGATGTGATTTGAGTGGTAGTCTGTGCAGTACCAGTCTGTGTGGATGTGATTTGAGTGGTGGTCTGTACAGTACCAGTCTGTGTGGATGTGATTTGAGTGGTGGTCTGTACAGTACCAGTCTGTGTGGATGTGATTTGAGTGGTGGTCTGTACAGTACCAGTCTGTGTGGATGTGATTTGAGTGGTGGTCTGTACAGTACCAGTCTGTGTGGATGTGATTTGAGTGGTGGTCTGTACAGTACCAGTCTGTGTGGATGTGATTTGAGGGGTGGTCTGTACAGTACCAGTCTGTGTGGATGTGATTTGAGTGGTGGTCTGTACAGTACCAGTCTGTGTGGGTGTGATTTGAGTGGTGGTCTGTACAGTACCAGTCTGTCTGGATGTGATTTGAGTGGTGGTCTGTACAGTACCAGTCTGTGTGGATGTGATTTGAGTGGTGGTCTGTACAGTACCAGTCTGTATGGATGTGATTTGAGTGGTGGTCTGTACAGTACCAGTCTGTGTGGATGTGATTTGAGTAGTGGTCTGTACAGTACCAGTCTGTGTGGATGTGATTTGATTTGAGTGGTGGTCTGTACAGTACCAGTCTGTGTGGATGTGATTTGAGTGGTGGTCTGTACAGTACCAGTCTGTGTGTGGATGTGATGTGATTTGAGTGGTGGTCTGTGCAGTACCAGTCTGTGTGTGGATGTGATTTGAGTGGTGGTCTGTACAGTACCAGTCTGTGTGGATGTGATTTGAGTGGTGGTCTGTACAGTACCAGTCTGTGTGGATGTGATTTGAGTGGTGGTCTGTACATTACCAGTCTGTGTGGATGTGATTTGAGTGGTGGTCTGTACAGTACCAGTCTGTGTGGATGTGATTTGAGTGGTGGTCTGTACAGTAACAGTCTGTGTGGATGTGATTTGAGTGGTGGTCTGTACAGTACCAGTCTGTGTGGATGTGATTTGAGTGGTGGTCTGTACAGTACCAGTCTGTGTGGATGTGATTTGAGTGGTGGTCTGTACAGTACCAGTCTGTGTGGATTTGATTTGAGTGGTGGTCTGTACAGTACCAGTCTGTGTGGATGTGATTTGAGTGGTGGTCTGTACAGTACCAGTCTGTGTGGATGTGATTTGAGTGGTGGTCTGTACAGTACCAGTCTGTGTGGATGTGATTTGAGTGGTGGTCTGTACAGTACCAGTCTGTGTGGATGTGATTTGAGTGGTGGTCTGTACAGTACCAGTCTGTGTGGATGTGATTTGAGTGGTGGTCTGTACAGTACCAGTCTGTGTGGATGTGATTTGAGTGGTGGTCTGTATAGTACCAGTCTGTGTGGATGTGATTTGAGTGGTGGTCTGTACAGTACCAGTCTGTGTGGATGTGATTTGAGTGGTGGTCTGTACAGTACCAGTCTGTGTGGATGTGATTTGAGTGGTGGTCTGTACATTACCAGTCTGTGTGGATGTGATTTGAGTGGTGGTCTGTACAGTACCAGTCTGTGTGGATGTGATTTGAGTGGTGGTCTGTCTGTACATTACCAGTCTGTGTGGATGTGATTTGAGTGGTGGTCTGTACAGTACCAGTCTGTTTGGATGTGATTTGAGTGGTGGTCTGTACAGTACCAGTCTGTGTGGATTTGATTTGAGTGGTGGTCTGTACAGTACCAGTCTGTGTGGATGTGATTTGAGTGGTGGTCTGTACAGTACCAGTCTGTGTGGATGTGATTTGAGTGGTGGTCTGTACAGTACCAGTCTGTGTGTGGATGTGATGTGATTTGAGTGGTGGTCTGTACAGTACCAGTCTGTGTGGATGTGATTTGAGTGGTGGTCTGTACAGTACCAGTCTGTGTGGATGTGATTTGAGTGGTGGTCTGTACAGTACCAGTCTGTGTGGATGTGATTTGAGTGGTGGTCTGTACAGTACCAGTCTGTGTGGATGTGATTTGAGTGTTGGTCTGTACAGTACCAGTCTGTGTGGATGTGATTTGAGTGGTGGTCTGTACAGTACCAGTCTGTGTGGATGTGATTTGAGGGGTGGTCTGTACAGTACCAGTCTGTGTGGATGTGATTTGAGTGGTGGTCTGTACAGTACCAGTCTGTGTGGGTGTGATTTGAGTGGTGGTCTGTACAGTACCAGTCTGTCTGGATGTGATTTGAGTGGTGGTCTGTACAGTACCAGTCTGTGTGGATGTGATTTGAGTGGTGGTCTGTACAGTACCAGTCTGTATGGATGTGATTTGAGTGGTGGTCTGTACAGTACCAGTCTGTGTGGATGTGATTTGAGTAGTGGTCTGTACAGTACCAGTCTGTGTGGATGTGATTTGATTTGAGTGGTGGTCTGTACAGTACCAGTCTGTGTGGATGTGATTTGAGTGGTGGTCTGTACAGTACCAGTCTGTGTGGATGTGATTTGAGTGGTGGTCTGTACAGTACCAGTCTGTGTGGATGTGATTTGAGTGGTGGTCTGTACATTACCAGTCTGTGTGGATGTGATTTGAGTGGTGGTCTGTATAGTACCAGTCTGTGTGGATGTGATTTGAGTGGTGGTCTGTACAGTACCAGTCTGTGTGGATGTGATTTGAGTGGTGGTCTGTACAGTACCAGTCTGTGTGGATGTGATTTGAGGGGTGGTCTGTACAGTACCAGTCTGTGTGGATGTGATTTGAGTGGTGGTCTGTACAGTACCAGTCTGTGTGGATGTGATTTGAGTAGTGGTCTGTACATTACCAGTCTGTGTGGATGTGATTTGATTTGAGTGGTGGTCTGTACAGTACCAGTCTGTGTGGATGTGATTTGAGTGGTGGTCTGTACAGTACCAGTCTGTCTGGATGTGATTTGAGTGGTGGTCTGTACAGTACCAGTCTGTGTGGATGTGATTTGAGGGTGGTCTGTACAGTACCAGTCTGTGTGGATGTGATTTGAGTGGTGGTCTGTACAGTACCAGTCTGTGTGGGTGTGATTTGAGTGGTGGTCTGTACAGTACCAGTCTGTCTGGATGTGATTTGAGTGGTGGTCTGTACAGTACCAGTCTGTGTGGATGTGATTTGAGTGGTGGTCTGTACAGTACCAGTCTGTATGGATGTGATTTGAGTGGTGGTCTGTACAGTACCAGTCTGTGTGGATGTGATTTGAGTAGTGGTCTGTACAGTACCAGTCTGTGTGGATGTGATTTGATTTGAGTGGTGGTCTGTACAGTACCAGTCTGTGTGGATGTGATTTGAGTGGTGGTCTGTACAGTACCAGTCTGTGTGTGGATGTGATGTGATTTGAGTGGTGGTCTGTGCAGTACCAGTCTGTGTGTGGATGTGATTTGAGTGGTGGTCTGTACAGTACCAGTCTGTGTGGATGTGATTTGAGTGGTGGTCTGTACAGTACCAGTCTGTGTGGATGTGATTTGAGTGGTGGTCTGTACATTACCAGTCTGTGTGGATGTGATTTGAGTGGTGGTCTGTACAGTACCAGTCTGTGTGGATGTGATTTGAGTGGTGGTCTGTACAGTAACAGTCTGTGTGGATGTGATTTGAGTGGTGGTCTGTACAGTACCAGTCTGTGTGGATGTGATTTGAGTGGTGGTCTGTACAGTACCAGTCTGTGTGGATGTGATTTGAGTGGTGGTCTGTACAGTACCAGTCTGTGTGGATTTGATTTGAGTGGTGGTCTGTACAGTACCAGTCTGTGTGGATGTGATTTGAGTGGTGGTCTGTACAGTACCAGTCTGTGTGGATGTGATTTGAGTGGTGGTCTGTACAGTACCAGTCTGTGTGGATGTGATTTGAGTGGTGGTCTGTACAGTACCAGTCTGTGTGGATGTGATTTGAGTGGTGGTCTGTACAGTACCAGTCTGTGTGGATGTGATTTGAGTGGTGGTCTGTACAGTACCAGTCTGTGTGGATGTGATTTGAGTGGTGGTCTGTATAGTACCAGTCTGTGTGGATGTGATTTGAGTGGTGGTCTGTACAGTACCAGTCTGTGTGGATGTGATTTGAGTGGTGGTCTGTACAGTACCAGTCTGTGTGGATGTGATTTGAGTGGTGGTCTGTACATTACCAGTCTGTGTGGATGTGATTTGAGTGGTGGTCTGTACAGTACCAGTCTGTGTGGATGTGATTTGAGTGGTGGTCTGTCTGTACATTACCAGTCTGTGTGGATGTGATTTGAGTGGTGGTCTGTACAGTACCAGTCTGTTTGGATGTGATTTGAGTGGTGGTCTGTACAGTACCAGTCTGTGTGGATTTGATTTGAGTGGTGGTCTGTACAGTACCAGTCTGTGTGGATGTGATTTGAGTGGTGGTCTGTACAGTACCAGTCTGTGTGGATGTGATTTGAGTGGTGGTCTGTACAGTACCAGTCTGTGTGTGGATGTGATGTGATTTGAGTGGTGGTCTGTGCAGTACCAGTCTGTGTGGATGTGATTTGAGTGGTGGTCTGTACAGTACCAGTCTGTGTGGATGTGATTTGAGTGGTGGTCTGTACAGTACCAGTCTGTGGATGTGATTTGAGTGGTGGTCTGTACAGTACCAGTCTGTGTGGATGTGATTTGAGTGTTGGTCTGTACAGTACCAGTCTGTGTGGATGTGATTTGAGTGGTGGTCTGTACAGTACCAGTCTGTGTGGATGTGATTTGAGGGGTGGTCTGTACAGTACCAGTCTGTGGATGTGATTTGAGTGGTGGTCTGTACAGTACCAGTCTGTGTGGGTGTGATTTGAGTGGTGGTCTGTACAGTACCAGTCTGTCTGGATGTGATTTGAGTGGTGGTCTGTACAGTACCAGTCTGTGTGGATGTGATTTGAGTGGTGGTCTGTACAGTACCAGTCTGTATGGATGTGATTTGAGTGGTGGTCTGTACAGTACCAGTCTGTGTGGATGTGATTTGAGTAGTGGTCTGTACAGTACCAGTCTGTGTGGATGTGATTTGATTTGAGTGGTGGTCTGTACAGTACCAGTCTGTGTGGATGTGATTTGAGTGGTGGTCTGTACAGTACCAGTCTGTGTGGATGTGATTTGAGTGGTGGTCTGTACAGTACCAGTCTGTGTGGATGTGATTTGAGTGGTGGTCTGTACATTACCAGTCTGTGTGGATGTGATTTGAGTGGTGGTCTGTACAGTACCAGTCTGTGTGGATGTGATTTGAGTGGTGGTCTGTACAGTACCAGTCTGTGTGGATGTGATTTGAGTGGTGGTCTGTACAGTACCAGTCTGTGTGGATGTGATTTGAGGGGTGGTCTGTACAGTACCAGTCTGTGTGGATGTGATTTGAGTGGTGGTCTGTACAGTACCAGTCTGTGTGGATGTGATTTGAGTGGTGGTCTGTACATTACCAGTCTGTGTGGATGTGATTTGATTTGAGTGGTGGTCTGTACAGTACCAGTCTGTGTGGATGTGATTTGAGTGGTGGTCTGTACAGTACCAGTCTGTGTGGATGTGATTTGAGTGGTGGTCTGTACAGTACCAGTCTGTGTGGATGTGATTTGAGTGGTGGTCTGTACAGTACCAGTCTGTGTGGATGTGATTTGAGTGGTGGTCTGTACAGTACCAGTCTGTGTGGATGTGATTTGAGTAGTGGTCTGTACAGTACCAGTCTGTGTGGATGTGATTTGATTTGAGTGGTGGTCTGTACAGTACCAGTCTGTGTGGATGTGATTTGAGTGGTGGTCTGTACAGTATCAGTCTGTGTGGATGTGATTTGAGTGGTGGTCTGTACATTACCAGTCTGTGTGGATGTGATTTGAGTGGTGGTCTGTATAGTACCAGTCTGTGTGGATGTGATTTGAGTGGTGGTCTGTACAGTACCAGTCTGTGTGGATGTGATTTGAGTGGTGGTCTGTACAGTACCAGTCTGTGTGGATGTGATTTGAGTGGTGGTCTGTACATTACCAGTCTGTGTGGATGTGATTTGAGTGGTGGTCTGTACAGTACCAGTATGTGTGGATGTGATTTGAGTGGTGGTCTGTACAGTACCAGTCTGTGTGGATGTGATTTGAGTGGTGGTCTGTATAGTACCAGTCTGTGTGGATGTGATTTGAGTGGTGGTCTGTACAGTACCAGTCTGTGTGGATGTGATTTGAGTGGTGGTCTGTACAGTACCAGTCTGTGTGGATGTGATTTGAGTGGTGGTCTGTACAGTACCAGTCTGTGTGGATGTGATTTGAGTGGTGGTCTGTACATTACCAGTCTGTGTGGATGTGATTTGAGTGGTGGTCTGTATAGTACCAGTCTGTGTGGATGTGATTTGAGTGGTGGTCTGTACAGTACCAGTCTGTGTGGATGTGATTTGAGTGGTGGTCTGTACAGTACCAGTCTGTGTGGATGTGATTTGAGTGGTGGTCTGTACATTACCAGTCTGTGTGGATGTGATTTGAGTGGTGGTCTGTACAGTACCAGTATGTGTGGATGTGATTTGAGTGGTGGTCTGTACAGTACCAGTCTGTGTGGATGTGATTTGAGTGGTGGTCTGTATAGTACCAGTCTGTGTGGATGTGATTTGAGTGGTGGTCTGTACAGTACCAGTCTGTGTGGATGTGATTTGAGTGGTGGTCTGTACAGTACCAGTCTGTGTGGATGTGATTTGAGTGGTGTCTGTACATTACCAGTCTGTGTGGATGTGATTTGAGTGGTGGTCTGTCTGTACATTACCAGTCTGTGTGGATGTGATTTGAGTGGTGGTCTGTACAGTACCAGTCTGTGTGGATGTGATTTGAGTGGTGGTCTGTACAGGACCAGTCTGTGTGGATGTGATTTGAGTGGTTGTCTGTACAGTACCAGTCTGTGTGGATGTGATTTGAGTGGTGGTCTGTACAGTACCAGTCTGTGTGGATGTGATTTGAGTGATGGTCTGTACATTACCAGTCTGTGTGGATGTGATTTGAGTGGTGGTCTGTATAGTACCAGTCTGTGTGGATGTGATTTGAGTGGTGGTCTGTACAGTACCAGTCTGTGTGGATGTGATTTGAGTGGTGGTCTGTACAGTACCAGTCTGTGTGGATGTGATTTGAGTGATGGTCTGTAAATTACCAGTCTGTGTGGATGTGATTTGAGTGGTGGTCTGTATAGTACCAGTCTGTGTGGATGTGATTTGAGTGGTGGTCTGTACAGTACCAGTCTGTGTGGATGTGATTTGAGTGGTGGTCTGTACAGTACCAGTCTGTGTGGATGTGATTTGAGTGGTGGTCTGTATAGTACCAGTCTGTGTGGATGTGATTTGAGTGGTGGTCTGTACAGTACCAGTCTGTGTGGATGTGATTTGAGTGGTGGTCTGTACAGTACCAGTCTGTGTGGATGTGATTTGAGTGGTGGTCTGTACATTACCAGTCTGTGTGGATGTGATTTGAGTGGTGGTCTGTACAGTACCAGTCTGTGTGGATGTGATTTGAGTGGTGGTCTGTACAGTACCAGTCTGTGTGGATGTGATTTGAGTGGTGGTCTGTACAGTACCAGTCTGTGTGGATGTGATTTGAGTGGTGGTCTGTCTGTACATTACCAGTCTGTGTGGATGTGATTTGAGTGGTGGTCTGTACAGTACCAGTCTGTGTGGATGTGATTTGAGTGGTGGTCTGTACAGTACCAGTCTGTGTGGATGTGATTTGAGTGGTGGTCTGTACATTACCAGTCTGTGTGGATGTGATTTGAGTGGTGGTCTGTACAGTACCAGTCTGTGTGGATGTGATTTGAGTGGTGGTCTGTACATTACCAGTCTGTGTGGATGTGATTTGAGTGGTGGTCTGTATAGTACCAGTCTGTGTGGATGTGATTTGAGTGGTGGTCTGTACAGTACCAGTCTGTGTGGATGTGATTTGAGTGGTGGTCTGTACAGTACCAGTATGTGTGGATGTGATTTGAGTGGTGGTCTGTACATTACCAGTCTGTGTGGATGTGATTTGAGTGGTGGTCTGTACAGTACCAGTCTGTGTGGATGTGATTTGAGTGGTGGTCTGTACAGTACCAGTCTGTGTGGATGTGATTTGAGTGGTGGTCTGTACAGTACCAGTCTGTGTGGATGTGATTTGAGTGGTGGTCTGTATAGTACCAGTCTGTGTGGATGTGATTTGAGTGGTGGTCTGTACAGTACCAGTCTGTGTGGATGTGATTTGAGTGGTGGTCTGTACAGTACCAGTCTGTGTGGATGTGATTTGAGTGGTGGTCTGTACATTACCAGTCTGTGTGGATGTGATTTGAGTGGCGGTCTGTCTGTACATTACCAGTCTGTGTGGATGTGATTTGAGTGGTGGTCTGTACAGTACCAGTCTGTGTGGATGTGATTTGAGTGGTGGTCTGTACAGGACCAGTCTGTGTGGATGTGATTTGAGTGGTGGTCTGTACAGTACCAGTCTGTGTGGATGTGATTTGAGTGGTGGTCTGTACAGTACCAGTCTGTGTGGATGTGATTTGAGTGATGGTCTGTACATTACCAGTCTGTGTGGATGTGATTTGAGTGGTGGTCTGTATAGTACCAGTCTGTGTGGATGTGATTTGAGTGGTGGTCTGTACAGTACCAGTCTGTGTGGATGTGATTTGAGTGGTGGTCTGTACAGTACCAGTCTGTGTGGATGTGATTTGAGTGGTGGTCTGTATAGGACCAGTCTGTGTGGATGTGATTTGAGTGGTGGTCTGTACAGTACCAGTCTGTGTGGATGTGATTTGAGTGGTGGTCTGTACAGTACCAGTCTGTGTGGATGTGATTTGAGTGGTGGTCTGTACATTACCAGTCTGTGTGGATGTGATTTGAGTGGTGGTCTGTACAGTACCAGTCTGTGTGGATGTGATTTGAGTGGTAGTCTGTACAGTACCAGTCTGTGTGGATGTGATTTGAGTGGTGGTCTGTACAGTACCAGTCTGTGTGGATGTGATTTGAGTGGTGGTCTGTCTGTACATTACCAGTCTGTGTGGATGTGATTTGAGTGGTGGTCTGTACAGTACCAGTCTGTGTGGATGTGATTTGAGTGGTGGTCTGTACAGTACCAGTCTGTGTGGATGTGATTTGAGTGGTGGTCTGTACATTACCAGTCTGTGTGGATGTGATTTGAGTGGTGGTCTGTACAGTACCAGTCTGTGTGGATGTGATTTGAGTGGTGGTCTGTACAGTAACAGTCTGTGTGTATGTGATTTGAGTGGTGGTCTGTACAGTACCAGTCTGTGTGGATGTGATTTGAGTGGTGGTCTGTACAGTACCAGTCTGTGTGTGGATGTGATTTGAGTGGTGGTCTGTACAGTACCAGTCTGTGTGGATGTGATTTGAGTGGTGGTCTGTACAGTACCAGTCTGTGTGGATGTGATTTGAGTGGTGGTCTGTACAGTACCAGTCTGTGTGGATGTGATTTGAGTGGTGGTCTGTACAGTACCGGTCTGTGTGGATGTGATTTGAGTGGTGGTCTGTACAGTACCAGTCTGTGTGGATGTGATTTGAGTGGTGGTCTGTACAGTACCAGTCTGTGTGGATGTGATTTGAGTGGTGGTCTGTACAGTACCAGTCTGTGTGGATGTGATTTGAGTGGTGGTCTGTATAGTACCAGTCTGTGTGGATGTGATTTGAGTGGTGGTCTGTACTGTACCAGTCTGTGTGGATGTGATTTGAGTGGTGGTCTGTACAGTACCAGTCTGTGTGGATGTGATTTGAGTGGTGGTCTGTACATTACCAGTCTGTGTGGATGTGATTTGAGTGGTGGTCTGTACAGTACCAGTCTGTTTGGATGTGATTTGAGTGGTGGTCTGTCTGTACATTACCAGTCTGTGTGGATGTGGTTTGAGTGGTGGTCTGTACAGTACCAGTCTGTTTGGATGTGATTTGAGTGGTGGTCTGTACAGTACCAGTCTGTGTGGATTTGATTTGAGTGGTGGTCTGTACAGTACCAGTCTGTGTGGATGTGATTTGAGTGGTGGTCTGTACAGTACCAGTCTGTGTGGATGTGATTTGAGTGGTGGTCTGTACAGTACCAGTCTGTGTGTGGATGTGATGTGATTTGAGTGGTGGTCTGTGCAGTACCAGTCTGTGTGGATGTGATTTGAGTGGTGGTCTGTACAGTACAAGTCTGTGTGGATGTGATTTGAGTGGTGGTCTGTACAGTACCAGTCTGTGTGGATGTGATTTGAGTGGTGGTCTGTACAGTACCAGTCTGTGTGTGGATGTGATGTGATTTGAGTGGTGGTCTGTACAGTACCAGTCTGTGTGGATGTGATTTGAGTGGTGGTCTGTACAGTACAAGTCTGTGTGGATGCGATTTGAGTGGTGGTCAGTACAGAACCAGTCTGTATGGATGTGATTTGAGTGGTGGTCTGTACAGTACCAGTCTGTGTGTGGATGTGATGTGATTTGAGTGGTGGTCTGTACAGTACCAGTCTGTGTGGATGTGATTTGATTTGAGTGGTGGTCTGTACAGTACAAGTCTGTGTGGATGTGATTTGAGTGGTGGTCTGTACAGTACCAGTCTGTGTGGATTTGATTTGAGTGGTGGTCTGTACAGTACCAGTCTGTGTGGATTTGATTTGAGTGGTGGTCTGCACAGTACCAGTCTGTGTGGATGTGATTTGAGTGGTGGTTTGTACAGTACCAGTCTGTGTGGATGTGATTTGAGTGGTGGTCTGTACAGTACCAGTCTGTGTGGATGTGATTTGAGTGGTGGTCTGTACAGTACCAGTCTGTGTGGATGTGATTTGAGTGGTGGTCTGTACAGTACCAGTCTGTGTGGATGTGATTTGAGTGGTGGTCTGTACAGTACCAGTCTGTGTGGATGTGATTTGAGTGGTGGTCTGTACAGTACCAGTCTGTGTGGATGTGATTTGAGTGGTGGTCTGTCTGTACATTACCAGTCTGTGTGGATGTGATTTGAGTGGTGGTCTGTACAGTACCAGTCTGTGTGGATGTGATTTGAGTGGTGGTCTGTACAGTACCAGTCTGTGTGGATGTGATTTGAGTGGTGGTCTGTACAGTACCAGTCTGTGTGGATGTGATTTGAGTGGTGGTCTGTACATTACCAGTCTGTGTGGATGTGATTTGAGTGGTGGTCTGTACAGTACCAGTCTGTGTGGATGTGATTTGAGTGGTGGTCTGTACAGTACCAGTCTGTGTGGATGTGATTTGAATGGTGGTCTGTACAGTACCAGTCTGTGTGGATGTGATTTGAGTGGTGGTCTGTACAGGACCAGTCTGTGTGGATGTGATTTGAGTGGTGGTCTGTACAGTACCAGTCTGTGTGGATGTGATTTGAGTGGTGGTCTGTACAGTACCAGTCTGTGTGGATGTGATTTTAGTGGTGGTCTGTACAGTACCAGTCTGTGTGTGGATGTGATTTGAGTGGTGGTCTGTACAGTACCAGTCTGTGTGGATGTGATTTTAGTGGTGGTCTGTATAGTACCAGTCTGTGTGGATGTGATTTGAGTGGTGGTCTGTACAGTACCAGTCTGTGTGGATGTGATTTGAGTGGTGGTCTGTACAGTACCAGTCTGTGTGGATGTGATTTGAGTGGTGGTCTGTGCAGTACCAGTCTGTGTGGATGTGATTTGAGTGGTGGTCTGTACAGTACCAGTCTGTGTGGATGTGATTTGAGTGGTGGTCTGTACAGTACCAGTCTGTGTGGATTTGATTTGAGTGGTGATCTGTACAGTACCAGTCTGTGTGGATGTGATTTGAGTGGTGGTCTGTACAGTACCAGTCTGTGTGGATGTGATTTGAGTGGTGGTCTGTACAGTACCAGTCTGTGTGGATGTGATTTGAGTGGTGGTCTGTATAGTACCAGTCTGTGTGGATGTGATTTGAGTGGTGGTCTGTACAGTACCAGTCTGTGGATGTGATTTGAGTGGTGGTCTGTACAGTACCAGTCTGTGTGGATGTGATTTGAGTGGTGGTCTGTCTGTACATTACCAGTCTGTGTGAATGTGATTTGAGTGGTGGTCTGTACAGTACCAGTCTGTCTGGATGTGATTTGAGTGGTGGTCTGTACAGTACCAGTCTGTGTGGATGTGATTTGAGTGGTGGTCTGTACAGTACCAGTCTGTGTGGATGTGATTTGAGTGGTGGTCTGTACAGTACCAGTCTGTGTGGATGTGATTTGAGTGGTGGTCTGTACAGTACCAGTCTGTCTGGATGTGATTTGAGTGGTGGTCTGTACAGTACCAGTCTGTGTGGATGTGATTTGAGTGGTGGTCTGTACAGTACAAGCCTGTGTGGATGTGATTTGAGTGGTGGTCTGTACAGTACCAGTCTGTATGGATGTGATTTGAGTGGTGGTCTGTACAGTACCAGTCTGTGTGTGGATGTGATTTGAGTGGTGGTCTGTACAGTACCAGTCTGTGTGGATGTGATTTGAGTGGTGGTCTGTACAGTACCAGTCTGTGTGGATGTGATTTGAGTAGTGGTCTGTACAGTACCAGTCTGTGTGGATGTGATTTGATTTGAGTGGTGGTCTGTACAGTACCAGTCTGTGTGGATGTGATTTGAGCGGTCGTCTGTACAGTACCAGTCTGTGTGGATGTGATTTGAGTGGTGGTCTGTACAGGACCAGTCTGTGTGGATGTGATTTGAGTGGTGGTCTGTACAGTACCAGTCTGTGTGAATTTGATTTGAGTGGTGGTCTGTACAGTACCAGTCTGTGTGGATGTGATTTGAGTGGTGGTCTGTACAGTACCAGTCTGTGTGTGGATGTGATTTGAGTGGTGGTCTGTACAGTACCAGTCTGTGTGTGGATGTGATGTGATTTGAGTGGTGGTCTGTACAGGACCAGTCTGTGTGGATGTGATTTGAGTGGTGGTCTGTACAGTACCAGTCTGTGTGGATGTGATTTGAGTGGTGGTCTGTACAGTACCAGTCTGTGTGGATTTGATTTGAGTGGTGGTCTGTACAGTACCAGTCTGTGTGGATGTGATTTGAGTGGTGGTCTGTACAGTACCAGTCTCTGTGTGGATGTGATTTGAGTGGTGGTCTGTACAGTACCAGTCTGTGTGGATGTGATTTGATTTGAGTGGTGGTCTGTACAGTACCAGTCTGTGTGGATGTGATTTGAGTGGTGGTCTGTACAGTACCAGTCTGTGTGGATGTGATTTGAGTGGTGGTCTGTACAGAACCAGTCTGTGTGTGGATGTGATGTGATTTGAGTGGTGGTCTGTGCAGTACCAGTCTGTGTGGATGTGATTTGAGTGGTGGTCTGTACAGTACAAGTCTGTGTGGATGTGATTTGAGTGGTGGTCTGTACAGAACCAGTCTGTATGGATGTGATTTGAGTGGTGGTCTGTACAGTACCAGCCTATGTGGATGTGATTTGATTTGAGTGGTGGTCTGTACAGTACAAGTCTGTGTGGATGTGATTTGAGTGGTGGTCTGTACAGTACCAGTCTGTGTGGATTTGATTTGAGTGGTGGTCTGTACAGTACCAGTCTGTGTGGATTTGATTTGAGTGGTGGTCTGTACAGTACCAGTCTGTGTGGATGTGATTTGAGTGGTGGTTTGTACAGTACCAGTCTGTGTGGATGTGATTTGAGTGTTGGTATGTACAGTACCAGTCTGTGTGGATTTGATTTGAGTGGTGGTCTGTACAGTACCAGTCTGTGTGGATGTGATTTGAGTGGTGGTCTGTACAGTACCAGTCTGTGTGTGGATGTGATTTGAGTGGTGGTCTGTACAGTACCAGTCTGTGTGGATGTGATTTGATTTGAGTGGTGGTCTGTACAGTACCAGTCTGTGTGGATGTGATTTGATTTGAGTGGTGGTCTGTACAGTACCAGTCTGTGTGGATGTGATTTCAGTGGTGGTCTGTACAGTACCAGTCTGTGTGTGGATGTGATGTGATTTGAGTGGTGGTCTGTACAGTACCAGTCTGTGTGGATGTGATTTGAGTGGTGGTCTGTACAGTACCAGTCTGTGTGAATTTGATTTGAGTGGTGGTCTGTACAGTACCAGTCTGTGTGGATGTGATTTGAGTGGTGGTCTGTACAGTACCAGTCTGTGTGTGGATGTGATTTGAGTGGTGGTCTGTACAGTACCAGTCTGTGTGTGGATGTGATGTGATTTGAGTGGTGGTCTGTACAGGACCAGTCTGTGTGGATGTGATTTGAGTGGTGGTCTGTACAGTACCAGTCTGTGTGGATGTGATTTGAGTGGTGGTCTGTACAGTACCAGTCTGTGTGGATGTGATTTGAGTGGTGGTCTGTACAGTACCAGTCTGTATGGATGTGATTTGAGTGGTGGTCTGTACAGTACCAGTCTGTGTGGATGTGATTTGATTTGAGTGGTGGTCTGTACAGTATCAGTCTGTGTGGATGTGATTTGAGCGGTGGTCTGTACAGTACAAGTCTGTGTGGATGTGATTTGAGTGGTGGTCTGTACAGTACCAGTCTGTATGGATGTGATTTGAGTGGTGGTCTGTACAGTACCAGTCTGTGTGGATGTGATTTGAGTGGTGGTCTGTACAGTACCAGTCTGTGTGGATGTGATTTGAGTGGTGGTCTGTACAGTACCAGTCTGTGTGGATGTGATTTGAGTGGTGGTCTGTACAGTACCAGTCTGTGTGGATGTGATTTGAGTGGTGGTCTGTACAGTACCAGTCTGTGTGGATGTGATTTGAGTGGTGGTCTGTACAGTACCAGTCTGTGTGGATGTGATTTGAGTGGTGGTCTGTACAGTACCAGTCTGTGTGGATGTGATTTGAGGGGTGGTCTGTACAGTACCAGTCTGTGTGGATGTGATTTGAGTGGTGGTCTGTACAGGACCAGTCTGTGTGGATGTGATTTGAGTGGTGGTCTGTACAGTACCAGTCTGTGTGAATTTGATTTGAGTGGTGGTCTGTACAGTACCAGTCTGTGTGGATGTGATTTGAGTGGTGGTCTGTACAGTACCAGTCTGTGTGTGGATGTGATTTGAGTGGTGGTCTGTACAGTACCAGTCTGTGTGTGGATGTGATGTGATTTGAGTGGTGGTCTGTACAGGACCAGTCTGTGTGGATGTGATTTGAGTGGTGGTCTGTACAGTACCAGTCTGTGTGGATGTGATTTGAGTGGTGGTCTGTACAGTACCAGTCTGTGTGGATTTGATTTGAGTGGTGGTCTGTACAGTACCAGTCTGTGTGGATGTGATTTGAGTGGTGGTCTGTACAGTACCAGTCTCTGTGTGGATGTGATTTGAGTGGTGGTCTGTACAGTACCAGTCTGTGTGGATGTGATTTGATTTGAGTGGTGGTCTGTACAGTACCAGTCTGTGTGGATGTGATTTGAGTGGTGGTCTGTACAGTACAAGTCTGTGTGGATGTGATTTGAGTGGTGGTCTGTACAGAACCAGTCTGTGTGTGGATGTGATGTGATTTGAGTGGTGGTCTGTGCAGTACCAGTCTGTGTGGATGTGATTTGAGTGGTGGTCTGTACAGTACAAGTCTGTGTGGATGTGATTTGAGTGGTGGTCTGTACAGTACCAGTCTGTGTGGATGTGATTTGAGTGGTGGTCTGTACAGTACCAGTCTGTGTGTGGATGTGATGTGATTTGAGTGGTGGTCTGTACAGTACCAGTCTGTGTGGATGTGATTTGAGTGGTGGTCTGTACAGTACAAGTCTGTGTGGATGTGATTTGAGTGGTGGTCTGTACAGAACCAGTCTGTATGGATGTGATTTGAGTGGTGGTCTGTACAGTACCAGCCTATGTGGATGTGATTTGAGTAGTGGTCTGTACAGTACCAGTCTGTGTGGATGTGATTTGATTTGAGTGGTGGTCTGTACAGTACAAGTCTGTGTGGATGTGATTTGAGTGGTGGTCTGTACAGTACCAGTCTGTGTGGATTTGATTTGAGTGGTGGTCTGTACAGTACCAGTCTGTGTGGATTTGATTTGAGTGGTGGTCTGTACAGTACCAGTCTGTGTGGATGTGATTTGAGTGGTGGTTTGTACAGTACCAGTCTGTGTGGATGTGATTTGAGTGTTGGTATGTACAGTACCAGGCTGTGTGGATTTGATTTGAGTGGTGGTCTGTACAGTACCAGTCTGTGTGGATGTGATTTGAGTGGTGGTCTGTACAGTACCAGTCTGTGTGTGGATGAGATTTGAGTGGTGGTCTGTACAGTACCAGTCTGTGTGGATGTGATTTGATTTGAGTGGTGGTCTGTACAGTACCAGTCTGTGTGGATGTGATTTGATTTGAGTGGTGGTCTGTACAGTACCAGTCTGTGTGGATGTGATTTGAGTGGTGGTCTGTACAGTACCAGTCTGTGTGGATGTGATTTGAGTGGTGGTCTGTACAGTACCAGTCTGTGTGGATGTGATTTGAGTGGTGGTCTGTACAGTACCAGTCTGTGTGGATGTGATTTGAGTGGTGGTCTGTACAGTACCAGTCTGTGTGGATTTGATTTGAGTGGTGGTCTGTACATTACCAGTCTGTGTGGATTTGATTTGAGTGGTGGTCTGTACAGTACCAGTCTGTGTGGATGTGATTTGAGTTGTGGTCTGTACAGTACAAGTCTGTGTGGATGTGATTTGAGTGGTGGTCAGTACAGTACCAGTCTGTATGGATGTGATTTGAGTGGTGGTCTGTACAGTACCAGTCTGTATGGATGTGATTTGAGTAGTGGTCTGTACAGTACCAGTCTGTGTGGATGTGATTTGATTTGAGTGGTGGTCTGTACAGTACCAGTCTGTGTGGATGTGATTTGAGTGGTGGTCTGTACAGGAAACAGTCTGTGTGGATGTGATTTGAGTGGTGGTCTGTACAGTACCAGTCTGTGTGGATTTGATTTGAGTGGTGGTCTGTACAGTACCAGTCTGTGTGGATGTGATTTGAGTGGTGGTCTGTACAGTACCAGTCTGTGTGTGGATGTGATTTGAGTGGTGGTCTGTTCCATACCAGTCTGTGTGTGGATGTGATGTGATTTGAGTGGTGGTCTGTACAGTACCAGTATGTGTGGATTTGATTTGAGTGGTGGTCTGTACAGTACCAGTCTGTGTGGATGTGGTTTGAGTGGTGTTCTGTACAGTACCAGTCTGTGTGGATGTGATTTGAGTGGTGGTCTGTACTGTACCAGTCTGTGTGGATGTGATTTGAGTGGTGGTCTGTACAGTACCAGTCTGTGTGGATGTGATTTGAGTGGTGGTCTGTACATTACCAGTCTGTGTGGATGTGATTTGAGTGGTGGTCTGTATAGTACCAGTCTGTGTGGATGTGATTTGAGTGGTGGTCTGTACATTACCAGTCTGTGTGGATGTGATTTGAGTGGTGGTCTGTACAGTACCAGTCTGTGTGGATGTGATTTGAGTGGTGGTCTGTACAGTACCAGTCTGTGTGGATGTGATTTGAGTGGTGGTCTGTACAGTACCAGTCTGTGTGGATGTGATTTGAGTGGTGGTCTGTACAGTACCAGTCTGTGTGGATGTGATTTGAGTGGTGGTCTGTACAGTACCAGTCTGTGTGGATGTGATTTGAGTGGTGGTCTATACAGTACCAGTCTGTGTGGATGTGATTTGAGGGGTGGTCTGTACAGTACCAGTCTGTGTGGATGTGATTTGAGTGGTGGTCTGTACAGTACCAGTCTGTGTGGATGTGATTTGAGTGGTGGTCTGTACAGTACCAGTCTGTATGGATGTGATTTGAGTGGTGTTCTGTACAGTACCAGTCTGTGTGGATGTGATTTGAGTAGTGGTCTGTACAGTACCAGTCTGTGTGGATGTGATTTGATTTGAGTGGTGGTCTGTACAGTACCAGTCTGTGTGGATGTGATTTGAGTGGTGGTCTGTACAGTACCAGTCTGTGTGGATGTGATTTGAGTGGTGGTCTGTACAGTACCAGTCTGTGTGGATGTGATTTGAGTGGTGGTCTGTACATTACCAGTCTGTGTGGATGTGATTTGAGTGGTGGTCTGTATAGTACCAGTCTGTGTGGATGTGATTTGAGTGGTGGTCTGTACAGTACCAGTCTGTGTGGATGTGATTTGAGTGGTGGTCTGTACAGTACCAGTCTGTGTGGATGTGATTTGAGTGGTGGTCTGTACATTACCAGTCTGTGTGGATGTGATTTGAGTGGTGGTCTGTACAGTACCAGTATGTGTGGATGTGATTTGAGTGGTGGTCTGTACAGTACCAGTCTGTGTGGATGTGATTTGAGTGGTGGTCTGTACAGTACCAGTCTGTGTGGATGTGATTTGAGTGGTGGTCTG
Organism: Oncorhynchus keta; assembly: GCF_023373465.1. Lineage (NCBI taxonomy): Eukaryota > Metazoa > Chordata > Actinopteri > Salmoniformes > Salmonidae > Oncorhynchus > Oncorhynchus keta. Next base: position 74,339 of record NW_026282838.1, read on the forward strand.
TATAGTACCAGTCTGTGTGGATGTGATTTGAGTGGTGGTCTGTACAGTACCAGTCTGTGTGGATGTGATTTGAGTGGTGGTCTGTACAGTACCAGTCTGTGTGGATGTGATTTGAGTGGTGGTCTGTACAGTACCAGTCTGTGTGGATGTGATTTGAGGGGTGGTCTGTACAGTACCAGTCTGTGTGGATGTGATTTGAGTGGTGGTCTGTACAGTACCAGTCTGTGTGGATGTGATTTGAGTGGTGGTCTGTACAGTACCAGTCTGTATGGATGTGATTTGAGTGGTGGTCTGTACAGTACCAGTCTGTGTGGATGTGATTTGAGTAGTGGTCTGTACAGTACCAGTCTGTGTGGATGTGATTTGATTTGAGTGGTGGTCTGTACAGTACCAGTCTGTGTGGATGTGATTTGAGTGGTGGTCTGTACAGTACCAGTCTGTGTGGATGTGATTTGAGTAGTGGTCTGTACAGTACCAGTCTGTGTGGATGTGATTTGAGTGGTGGTCTGTACATTACCAGTCTGTGTGAATGTGATTTGAGTGGTGGTCTGTATAGTACCAGTCTGTGTGAATGTGATTTGAGTGGTGGTCTGTACAGTACCAGTCTGTGTGGATGTGATTTGAGTGGTGGTCTGTACAGTACCAGTCTGTGTGGATGTGATTTGAGTGGTGGTCTGTACATTACCAGTCTGTGTGGATGTGATTTGAGTGGTGGTCTGTACAGTACCAGTATGTGTGGATGTGATTTGAGTGGTGGTCTGTACATTACCAGTCTGTGTGGATGTGATTTGAGTGGTGGTCTGTACAGTACCAGTCTGTGTGGATGTGATTTGAGTGGTGGTCTGTACATTACCAGTCTGTGTGGATGTGATTTGAGTGGTGGTCTGTACAGTACCAGTATGTGTGGATGTGATTTGAGTGGTGGTCTGTACAGTACCAGTCTGTGTGGATGTGATTTGAGTGGTGGTCTGTACAGTACCAGTCTGTGTGGATGTGATTTGAGTGGTGGTCTGTATAGTACCAGTCTGTGTGGATGTGATTTGAGTGGTGGTCTGTACAGTACCAGTCTGTGTGGATGTGATTTGAGTGGTGGTCTGTACAGTACCAGTCTGTGTGGATGTGATTTGAGTGGTGGTCTGTACAGTACCAGTCTGTGTGGATGTGATTTGAGGGTGGTCTGTACAGTACCAGTCTGTGTGGATGTGATTTGAGTGGTGGTCTGTACAGTACCAGTCTGTGTGGATGTGATTTGAGTGGTGGTCTGTACAGTACCAGTCTGTATGGATGTGATTTGAGTGGTGGTCTGTACAGTACCAGTCTGTGTGGATGTGATTTGAGTAGTGGTCTGTACAGTACCAGTCTGTGTGGATGTGATTTGATTTGAGTGGTGGTCTGTACAGTACCAGTCTGTGTGGATGTGATTTGAGTGGTGGTCTGTACATTACCAGTCTGTGTGAATGTGATTTGAGTGGTGGTCTGTATAGTACCAGTCTGTGTGAATGTGATTTGAGTGGTGGTCTGTACAGTACCAGTCTGTGTGGATGTGATTTGAGTGGTGGTCTGTACAGTACCAGTCTGTGTGGATGTGATTTGAGTGGTGGTCTGTACAGTACCAGTCTGTGTGGATGTGATTTGAGTAGTGGTCTGTACAGTACCAGTCTGTGTGGATGTGATTTGATTTGAGTGGTGGTCTGTACAGTACCAGTCTGTGTGGATGTGATTTGAGTGGTGGTCTGTACAGTACCAGTCTGTGTGGATGTGATTTGAGTGGTGGTCTGTACAGTACCAGTCTGTGTGGATGTGATTTGAGTGGTGGTCTGTACATTACCAGTCTGTGTGAATGTGATTTGAGTGGTGGTCTGTATAGTACCAGTCTGTGTGAATGTGATTTGAGTGGTGGTCTGTACATTACCAGTCTGTGTGGATGTGATTTGAGTGGTGGTCTGTACAGTACCAGTCTGTGTGGATGTGATTTGAGTGGTGGTCTGTACATTACCAGTCTGTGTGGATGTGATTTGAGTGGTGGTCTGTACAGTACCAGTATGTGTGGATGTGATTTGAGTGGTGGTCTGTACAGTACCAGTCTGTGTGGATGTGATTTGAGTGGTGGTCTGTACAGTACCAGTCTGTGTGGATGTGATTTGAGTGGTGGTCTGTATAGTACCAGTCTGTGTGGATGTGATTTGAGTGGTGGTCTGTACAGTACCAGTCTGTGTGGATGTGATTTGAGTGGTGGTCTGTACAGTACCAGTCTGTGTGGATGTGATTTGAGTGGTGGTCTGTACATTACCAGTCTGTGTGGATGTGATTTGAGTGGTGGTCTGTACAGTACCAGTCTGTGTGGATGTGATTTGAGTGGTGGTCTGTACAGGACCAGTCTGTGTGGATGTGATTTGAGTGGTGGTCTGTACAGTACCAGTCTGTGTGGATGTGATTTGAGTGGTGGTCTGTACAGTACCAGTCTGTGTGGATGTGATTTGAGTGATGGTCTGTACATTACCAGTCTGTGTGGATGTGATTTGAGTGGTGGTCTGTACAGTACCAGTCTGTGTGGATGTGATTTGAGTGGTGGTCTGTACAGGACCAGTCTGTGTGGATGTGATTTGAGTGGTGGTCTGTACAGTACCAGTCTGTGTGGATGTGATTTGAGTGGTGGTCTGTACAGTACCAGTCTGTGTGGATGTGATTTGAGTGGTGGTCTGTACAGTACCAGTCTGTGTGGATGTGATTTGAGTGGTGGTCTGTCTGTACATTACCAGTCTGTGTGGATGTGATTTGAGTGGTGGTCTGTACAGTACCAGTCTGTGTGGATGTGATTTGAGTGGTGGTCTGTACAGTACCAGTCTGTGTGGATGTGATTTGAGTGGTGGTTTGTACAGTACCAGTCTGTGTGGATGTGATTTGAGTGGTGGTCTGTACAGTACCAGTCTGTGTGGATGTGATTTGAGTGGTGGTCTGTACAGTACCAGTCTGTGTGGATGTGATTTGAGTGGTGGTCTGTACAGTACCAGTCTGTGTGGATGTGATTTGAGTGGTGGTCTGTACAGTACCAGTCTGTGTGGATGTGATTTGAGTGGTGGTCTGTACAGTACCAGTCTGTGTGGATGTGATTTGAGTGGTGGTCTGTACAGTACCAGTCTGTGTGGATGTGATTTGAGTGGTGGTCTGTACAGTACCAGTCTGTGTGGATGTGATTTGAGTGGTGGTCTGTACAGTACCAGTCTGTGTGGATGTGATTTGAGTGGTGGTCTGTATAGTACCAGTCTGTGTGGATGTGATTTGAGTGGTGGTCTGTACAGTACCAGTCTGTGTGGATGTGATTTGAGTGGTGGTCTGTACAGTACCAGTCTGTTTGGATGTGATTTGAGTGGTGGTCTGTACAGTACCAGTCTGTGTGGATTTGATTTGAGTGGTGGTCTGTACAGTACCAGTCTGTGTGGATGTGATTTGAGTGGTGGTCTGTCTGTACATTACCAGTCTGTGTGGATGTGATTTGAGTGGTGGTCTGTACAGTACCAGTCTGTTTGGATGTGATTTGAGTGGTGGTCTGTACAGTACCAGTCTGTGTGGATGTGATTTGAGTGGTGGTCTGTACAGTACCAGTCTGTGTGGATGTGATTTGAGTGGTGGTCTGTACAGTACCAGTCTGTGTGGATGTGATTTGAGTGGTGGTCTGTACAGTACCAGTCTGTGTGGATGTGATTTGAGTGGTGGTCTGTACAGTACCAGTCTGTCTGGATGTGATTTGAGTGGTGGTCTGTACAGTACCAGTCTGTGTGGATGTGATTTGAGTGGTGGTCTGTACAGTACAAGCCTGTGTGGATGTGATTTGAGTGGTGGTCTGTACAGTACCAGTCTGTGTGGATGTGATTTGAGTAGTGGTCTGTACAGTACCAGTCTGTGTGGATGTGATTTGATTTGAGTGGTGGTCTGTACAGTACCAGTCTGTGTGGATGTGATTTGAGTGGTGGTCTGTACAGTACCAGTCTGTGTGGATGTGATTTGAGTGGTGGTCTGTACAGTACCAGTCTGTGTGGATGTGATTTGAGTGGTGGTCTGTACAGTACCAGTCTGTGTGGATGTGATTTGAGTGGTGGTCTGTACAGGACCAGTCTGTGTGGATGTGATTTGAGTGGTGGTCTGTACAGTACCAGTCTGTGTGGATGTGATTTGAGTGGTGGTCTGTACAGTACCAGTCTGTGTGGATGTGATTTGAGTGGTGGTCTGTACATTACCAGTCTGTGTGGATGTGATTTGAGTGGTGGTCTGTACAGTACCAGTCTGTGTGTGGATGTGATTTGAGTGGTGGTCTGTACAGGACCAGTCTGTGTGGATGTGATTTGAGTGGTGGTCTGTACAGTACCAGTCTGTGTGGATGTGATTTGAGTGGTGGTCTGTACAGTACCAGTCTGTGTGGATGTGATTTGAGTGGTGGTCTGTACAGTACCAGTCTGTGTGGATGTGATTTGAGTGGTGGTCTGTACAGTACCAGTCTGTGTGGATGTGATTTGAGTGGTGGTCTGTACAGTACCAGTCTGTGTGGATGTGATTTGAGTGGTGGTCTGTATAGTACCAGTCTGTGTGGATGTGATTTGAGTCGTGGTCTGTACAGTACCAGTCTGTGTGGATGTGAGTCTTGTGATGTGGTGGTCTGTACAGTACCAGTCTGTTTGGATGTGATTTGAGTGGTGGTCTGTACAGTACCAGTCTGTGTGGATTTGATTTGAGTGGTGGTCTGTACAGTACCAGTCTGTGTGGATGTGATTTGAGTGGTGGTCTGTCTGTACATTACCAGTCTGTGTGGATGTGATTTGAGTGGTGGTCTGTACAGTACCAGTCTGTGTGGATGTGATTTGAGTGGTGGTCTGTACAGTACCAGTCTGTGTGGATGTGATTTGAGTGGTGGTCTGTACAGTACCAGTCTGTGTGGATGTGATTTGAGTGGTGGTCTGTACAGTACCAGTCTGTGTGGATGTGATTTGAGTGGTGGTCTGTACAGTACCAGTCTGTGTGGATGTGATTTGAGTGGTGGTCTGTACAGTACCAGTCTGTCTGGATGTGATTTGAGTGGTGGTCTGTACAGTACCAGTCTGTGTGGATGTGATTTGAGTGGTGGTCTGTACAGTACAAGCCTGTGTGGATGTGATTTGAGTGGTGGTCTGTACAGTACCAGTCTGTGTGGATGTGATTTGAGTAGTGGTCTGTACAGTACCAGTCTGTGTGGATGTGATTTGATTTGAGTGGTGGTCTGTACAGTACCAGTCTGTGTGGATGTGATTTGAGTGGTGGTCTCTGTACAGTACCAGTCTGTGTGGATGTGATTTGAGTGGTGGTCTGTACAGTACCAGTCTGTGTGGATGTGATTTGAGTGGTGGTCTGTACATTACCAGTCTGTGTGAATGTGATTTGAGTGGTGGTCTGTATAGTACCAGTCTGTGTGAATGTGATTTGAGTGGTGGTCTGTACATTACCAGTCTGTGTGGATGTGATTTGAGTGGTGGTCTGTACAGTACCAGTCTGTGTGGATGTGATTTGAGTGGTGGTCTGTACATTACCAGTCTGTGTGGATGTGATTTGAGTGGTGGTCTGTACAGTACCAGTATGTGTGGATGTGATTTGAGTGGTGGTCTGTACAGTACCAGTCTGTGTGGATGTGATTTGAGTGGTGGTCTGTACAGTACCAGTCTGTGTGGATGTGATTTGAGTGGTGGTCTGTATAGTACCAGTCTGTGTGGATGTGATTTGAGTGGTGGTCTGTACAGTACCAGTCTGTGTGGATGTGATTTGAGTGGTGGTCTGTACAGTACCAGTCTGTGTGGATGTGATTTGAGTGGTGGTCTGTACATTACCAGTCTGTGTGGATGTGATTTGAGTGGTGGTCTGTACAGTACCAGTCTGTGTGGATGTGATTTGAGTGGTGGTCTGTACAGGACCAGTCTGTGTGGATGTGATTTGAGTGGTGGTCTGTACAGTACCAGTCTGTGTGGATGTGATTTGAGTGGTGGTCTGTACAGTACCAGTCTGTGTGGATGTGATTTGAGTGATGGTCTGTACATTACCAGTCTGTGTGGATGTGATTTGAGTGGTGGTCTGTACAGTACCAGTCTGTGTGGATGTGATTTGAGTGGTGGTCTGTACAGGACCAGTCTGTGTGGATGTGATTTGAGTGGTGGTCTGTACAGTACCAGTCTGTGTGGATGTGATTTGAGTGGTGGTCTGTACAGTACCAGTCTGTGTGGATGTGATTTGAGTGGTGGTCTGTACAGTACCAGTCTGTGTGGATGTGATTTGAGTGGTGGTCTGTCTGTACATTACCAGTCTGTGTGGATGTGATTTGAGTGGTGGTCTGTACAGTACCAGTCTGTGTGGATGTGATTTGAGTGGTGGTCTGTACAGTACCAGTCTGTGTGGATGTGATTTGAGTGGTGGTTTGTACAGTACCAGTCTGTGTGGATGTGATTTGAGTGGTGGTCTGTACAGTACCAGTCTGTGTGGATGTGATTTGAGTGGTGGTCTGTACAGTACCAGTCTGTGTGGATGTGATTTGAGTGGTGGTCTGTACAGTACCAGTCTGTGTGGATGTGATTTGAGTGGTGGTCTGTACAGTACCAGTCTGTGTGGATGTGATTTGAGTGGTGGTCTGTACAGTACCAGTCTGTGTGGATGTGATTTGAGTGGTGGTCTGTACATTACCAGTCTGTGTGGATGTGATTTGAGTGGTGGTCTGTACAGTACCAGTATGTGTGGATGTGATTTGAGTGGTGGTCTGTACAGTACCAGTCTGTGTGGATGTGATTTGAGTGGTGGTCTGTACAGTACCAGTCTGTGTGGATGTGATTTGAGTGGTGGTCTGTACAGTACCAGTCTGTGTGGATGTGATTTGAGTGGTGGTCTGTACAGTACCAGTCTGTGTGGATGTGATTTGAGTGGTGGTCTGTACAGTACCAGTCTGTGTGGATGTGATTTGAGTGGTGGTCTGTACATTACCAGTCTGTGTGGATGTGATTTGAGTGGTGGTCTGTACAGTACCAGTCTGTGTGGATGTGATTTGAGTGGTGGTCTGTACAGGACCAGTCTGTGTGGATGTGATTTGAGTGGTGGTCTGTACAGTACCAGTCTGTGTGGATGTGATTTGAGTGGTGGTCTGTACAGTACCAGTCTGTGTGGATGTGATTTGAGTGATGGTCTGTACATTACCAGTCTGTGTGGATGTGATTTGAGTGGTGGTCTGTACAGTACCAGTCTGTGTGGATGTGATTTGAGTGGTGGTCTGTACAGGACCAGTCTGTGTGGATGTGATTTGAGTGGTGGTCTGTACAGTACCAGTCTGTGTGGATGTGATTTGAGTGGTGGTCTGTACAGTACCAGTCTGTGTGGATGTGATTTGAGTGGTGGTCTGTACAGTACCAGTCTGTGTGGATGTGATTTGAGTGGTGGTCTGTACAGTACCAGTCTGTGTGGATGTGATTTGAGTGGTGGTCTGTACAGTACCAGTCTGTGTGGATGTGATTTGAGTGGTGGTCTGTACAGTACCAGTCTGTGTGGATGTGATTTGAGTGGTGGTCTGTATAGTACCAGTCTGTGTGGATGTGATTTGAGTGGTGGTCTGTACAGTACCAGTCTGTGTGGATGTGATTTGAGTGGTGGTCTGTACAGTACCAGTCTGTTTGGATGTGATTTGAGTGGTGGTCTGTACAGTACCAGTCTGTGTGGATTTGATTTGAGTGGTGGTCTGTACAGTACCAGTCTGTGTGGATGTGATTTGAGTGGTGGTCTGTCTGTACATTACCAGTCTGTGTGGATGTGATTTGAGTGGTGGTCTGTACAGTACCAGTCTGTTTGGATGTGATTTGAGTGGTGGTCTGTACAGTACCAGTCTGTGTGGATGTGATTTGAGTGGTGGTCTGTACAGTACCAGTCTGTGTGGATGTGATTTGAGTGGTGGTCTGTACAGTACCAGTCTGTGTGGATGTGATTTGAGTGGTGGTCTGTACAGTACCAGTCTGTGTGGATGTGATTTGAGTGGTGGTCTGTACAGTACCAGTCTGTCTGGATGTGATTTGAGTGGTGGTCTGTACAGTACCAGTCTGTGTGGATGTGATTTGAGTGGTGGTCTGTACAGTACAAGCCTGTGTGGATGTGATTTGAGTGGTGGTCTGTACAGTACCAGTCTGTGTGGATGTGATTTGAGTAGTGGTCTGTACAGTACCAGTCTGTGTGGATGTGATTTGATTTGAGTGGTGGTCTGTACAGTACCAGTCTGTGTGGATGTGATTTGAGTGGTGGTCTGTACAGTACCAGTCTGTGTGGATGTGATTTGAGTGGTGGTCTGTACAGTACCAGTCTGTGTGGATGTGATTTGAGTGGTGGTCTGTACATTACCAGTCTGTGTGAATGTGATTTGAGTGGTGGTCTGTATAGTACCAGTCTGTGTGAATGTGATTTGAGTGGTGGTCTGTACATTACCAGTCTGTGTGGATGTGATTTGAGTGGTGGTCTGTACAGTACCAGTCTGTGTGGATGTGATTTGAGTGGTGGTCTGTACATTACCAGTCTGTGTGGATGTGATTTGAGTGGTGGTCTGTACAGTACCAGTATGTGTGGATGTGATTTGAGTGGTGGTCTGTACAGTACCAGTCTGTGTGGATGTGATTTGAGTGGTGGTCTGTACAGTACCAGTCTGTGTGGATGTGATTTGAGTGGTGGTCTGTATAGTACCAGTCTGTGTGGATGTGATTTGAGTGGTGGTCTGTACAGTACCAGTCTGTGTGGATGTGATTTGAGTGGTGGTCTGTACAGTACCAGTCTGTGTGGATGTGATTTGAGTGGTGGTCTGTACATTACCAGTCTGTGTGGATGTGATTTGAGTGGTGGTCTGTACAGTACCAGTCTGTGTGGATGTGATTTGAGTGGTGGTCTGTACAGGACCAGTCTGTGTGGATGTGATTTGAGTGGTGGTCTGTACAGTACCAGTCTGTGTGGATGTGATTTGAGTGGTGGTCTGTACAGTACCAGTCTGTGTGGATGTGATTTGAGTGATGGTCTGTACATTACCAGTCTGTGTGGATGTGATTTGAGTGGTGGTCTGTACAGTACCAGTCTGTGTGGATGTGATTTGAGTGGTGGTCTGTACAGGACCAGTCTGTGTGGATGTGATTTGAGTGGTGGTCTGTACAGTACCAGTCTGTGTGGATGTGATTTGAGTGGTGGTCTGTACAGTACCAGTCTGTGTGGATGTGATTTGAGTGGTGGTCTGTACAGTACCAGTCTGTGTGGATGTGATTTGAGTGGTGGTCTGTCTGTACATTACCAGTCTGTGTGGATGTGATTTGAGTGGTGGTCTGTACAGTACCAGTCTGTGTGGATGTGATTTGAGTGGTGGTCTGTACAGTACCAGTCTGTGTGGATGTGATTTGAGTGGTGGTTTGTACAGTACCAGTCTGTGTGGATGTGATTTGAGTGGTGGTCTGTACAGTACCAGTCTGTGTGGATGTGATTTGAGTGGTGGTCTGTACAGTACCAGTCTGTGTGGATGTGATTTGATTTGAGTGGTGGTCTGTACAGTACCAGTCTGTGTGGATGTGATTTGAGTGGTGGTCTGTACAGTACCAGTCTGTGTGGATGTGATTTGAGTGGTGGTCTGTACAGTACCAGTCTGTGTGGATGTGATTTGAGTGGTGGTCTGTACAGTACCAGTCTGTGTGGATGTGATTTGAGTGGTGGTCTGTACAGTACCAGTCTGTGTGGATGTGATTTGAGTGGTGGTCTGTACAGAACCAGTCTGTGTGGATGTGATTTGAGTGGTGGTCTGTACATTACCAGTCTGTGTGGATGTGATTTGAGTGGTGGTCTGTACAGTACCAGTCTGTGTGGATGTGATTTGAGTGGTGGTCTGTACAGGACCAGTCTGTGTGGATGTGATTTGAGTGGTGGTCTGTACAGTACCAGTCTGTGTGGATGTGATTTGAGTGGTGGTCTGTACAGTACCAGTCTGTGTGGATGTGATTTGAGTGGTGGTCTGTACAGTACCAGTCTGTGTGGATGTGATTTGAGTGGTGGTCTGTACAGTACCAGTCTGTGTGGATGTGATTTGAGTGGTGGTCTGTACAGGACCAGTCTGTGTGGATGTGATTTGAGTGGTGGTCTGTACAGTACCAGTCTGTGTGGATGTGATTTGAGTGGTGGTCTGTACAGTACCAGTCTGTGTGGATGTGATTTGAGTGGTGGTCTGTACAGTACCAGTCTGTGTGGATGTGATTTGAGTGGTGGTCTGTCTGTACATTACCAGTCTGTGTGGATGTGATTTGAGTGGTGGTCTGTACAGTACCAGTCTGTGTGGATGTGATTTGAGTGGTGGTCTGTACAGTACCAGTCTGTGTGGATGTGATTTGAGTGGTGGTTTGTACAGTACCAGTCTGTGTGGATGTGATTTGAGTGGTGGTCTGTACAGTACCAGTCTGTGTGGATGTGATTTGAGTGGTGGTCTGTACAGTACCAGTCTGTGTGGATGTGATTTGAGTGGTGGTCTGTACAGTACCAGTCTGTGTGGATGTGATTTGAGTGGTGGTCTGTACAGTACCAGTCTGTGTGGATGTGATTTGAGTGGTGGTCTGTACAGTACCAGTCTGTGTGGATGTGATTTGAGTGGTGGTCTGTACAGTACCAGTCTGTGTGGATGTGATTTGAGTTGAGTGGTGGTCTGTACAGTACCAGTCTGTGTGGATGTGATTTGAGTGGTGGTCTGTACAGTACCAGTCTGTGTGGATGTGATTTGAGTGGTGGTCTGTACAGTACCAGTCTGTGTGGATGTGATTTGAGTGGTGGTCTGTACAGTACCAGTCTGTGTGGATGTGATTTGAGTGGTGGTCTGTACAGTACCAGTCTGTGTGGATGTGATTTGAGTGGTGGTCTGTACAGTACCAGTCTGTGTGGATTTGATTTGAGTGGTGGTCTGTACAGTACCAGTCTGTGTGGATGTGATTTGAGTGGTGGTCTGTCTGTACATTACCAGTCTGTGTGGATGTGATTTGAGTGGTGGTCTGTACAGTACCAGTCTGTCTGGATGTGATTTGAGTGGTGGTCTGTACAGTACCAGTCTGTGTGGATGTGATTTGAGTGGTGGTCTGTACAGTACCAGTCTGTGTGGATGTGATTTGAGTGGTGGTCTGTACAGTACCAGTCTGTGTGGATGTGATTTGAGTGGTGGTCTGTACAGTACCAGTCTGTGTGGATGTGATTTGAGTGGTGGTCTGTACAGTACCAGTCTGTCTGGATGTGATTTGAGTGGTGGTCTGTACAGTACCAGTCTGTGTGGATGTGATTTGAGTGGTGGTCTGTACAGTACAAGCCTGTGTGGATGTGATTTGAGTGGTGGTCTGTACAGTACCAGTCTGTATGGATGTGATTTGAGTGGTGGTCTGTACAGTACCAGTCTGTGTGGATGTGATTTGAGTGGTGGTCTGTACAGTACCAGTCTGTGTGGATGTGATTTGAGTGGTGGTCTGTACAGTACCAGTCTGTGTGGATGTGATTTGAGTAGTGGTCTGTACAGTACCAGTCTGTGTGGATGTGATTTGATTTGAGTGGTGGTCTGTACAGTACCAGTCTGTGTGGATGTGATTTGAGCGGTCGTCTGTACAGTACCAGTCTGTGTGGATGTGATTTGAGTGGTGGTCTGTACAGGACCAGTCTGTGTGGATGTGATTTGAGTGGTGGTCTGTACAGTACCAGTCTGTGTGAATTTGATTTGAGTGGTGGTCTGTACAGTACCAGTCTGTGTGGATGTGATTTGAGTGGTGGTCTGTACAGTACCAGTCTGTGTGTGGATGTGATTTGAGTGGTGGTCTGTACAGTACCAGTCTGTGTGTGGATGTGATGTGATTTGAGTGGTGGTCTGTACAGGACCAGTCTGTGTGGATGTGATTTGAGTGGTGGTCTGTACAGTACCAGTCTGTGTGGATGTGATTTGAGTGGTGGTCTGTACAGTACCAGTCTGTGGATTTGATTTGAGTGGTGGTCTGTACAGTACCAGTCTGTGTGGATGTGATTTGAGTGGTGGTCTGTACAGTACCAGTCTCTGTGTGGATGTGATTTGAGTGGTGGTCTGTACAGTACCAGTCTGTGTGGATGTGATTTGATTTGAGTGGTGGTCTGTACAGTACCAGTCTGTGTGGATGTGATTTGAGTGGTGGTCTGTACAGTACCAGTCTGTGTGGATGTGATTTGAGTGGTGGTCTGTACACTACCAGTCTGTGTGTGGATGTGATGTGATTTGAGTGGTGGTCTGTGCAGTACCAGTCTGTGTGGATGTGATTTGAGTGGTGGTCTGTACAGTACAAGTCTGTGTGGATGTGATTTGAGTGGTGGTCTGTACAGTACCAGTCTGTGTGGATGTGATTTGAGTGGTGGTCTGTACAGTTTCAGTCTGTGTGTGGATGTGATGTGATTTGAGTGGTGGTCTGTACAGTACAAGTCTGTGTGGATGTGATTTGAGTGGTGGTCTGTACAGTACAAGTCTGTGTGGATGTGATTTGAGTGGTGGTCTGTACAGAACCAGTCTGTATGGATGTGATTTGAGTGGTGGTCTGTACAGTACCAGTCTGTGTGGATGTGATTTGAGTAGTGGTCTGTACAGTACCAGTCTGTGTGGATGTGATTTGATTTGAGTGGTGGTCTGTACAGTACAAGTCTGTGTGGATGTGATTTGAGTGGTGGTCTGTACAGTACCAGTCTGTGTGGATTTGATTTGAGTGGTGGTCTGTACAGTACCAGTCTGTGTGGATGTGATTTGAGTGGTGGTCTGTACAGTACCAGTCTGTGTGGATGTGATTTGAGTGGTGGTCTGTACAGTACCAGTATGTGTGGATGTGATTTGAGTGGTGGTCTGTACAGTACCAGTCTGTGTGGATGTGATTTGAGTGGTGGTCTGTACAGTACCAGTCTGTGTGGATGTGATTTGATTTGAGTGGTGGTCTGTACAGTACCAGCCTGTGTGGATGTGATTTCAGTGGTGGTCTGTACAGTACCAGTCTGTGTGTGGATGTGATGTGATTTGAGTGGTGGTCTGTACAGTACCAGTCTGTGTGGATGTGATTTGAGTGGTGGTCTGTACAGTACCAGTCTGTGTGGATGTGATTTGAGTGGTGGTCTGTACAGTACCAGTCTGTGTGGATGTGATTTGAGTGGTGGTCTGTACATTACCAGTCTGTGTGGATGTGATTTCAGTGGTGGTCTGTACAGTACCAGTCTGTGTGTGGATGTGATGTGATTTGAGTGGTGGTCTGTACAGTACCAGTCTGTGTGGATGTGATTTGAGTGGTGGTCTGTACAGTACCAGTCTGTGTGGATGTGATTTGAGTGGTGGTCTGTACATTACCAGTCTGTGTGGATGTGATTTCAGTGGTGGTCTGTACAGTACCAGTCTGTGTGGATGTGATTTGAGTGGTGGTCTGTACAGTACCAGTCTGTGTGGATGTGATTTGAGTGGTGGTCTGTACAGTACCAGTCTGTGTGGATGTGATTTGATTTGAGTGGTGGTCTGTACAGTACCAGTCTGTGTGGATTTGATTTGAGTGGTGGTCTGTACAGTACCAGTCTGTGTGGATGTGATTTGAGTGGTGGTCTGTACAGTACCAGTCTGTGTGTGGATGTGATTTGAGTGGTGGTCTGTACAGTACCAGTCTGTATGGATGTGATTTGAGTGGTGGTCTGTACAATACCAGTCTGTGTGGATGTGATTTGATTTGAGTGGTGGTCTGTACAGTACCAGTCTGTGTGGATGTGATTTGAGTGGTGGTCTGTACAGTACCAGTCTGTGTGGATGTGGTTTGAGTGGTGTTCTGTACAGTACCAGTCTGTGTGGATGTGATTTCAGTGGTGGTCTGTACAGTACCAGTCTGTGTGGATGTGATTTGAGTGGTGGTCTGTACAGTACCAGTCTGTGTGGATGTGATTTGATTTGAGTGGTGGTCTGTACAGTACCAGTCTGTGTGGATTTGATTTGAGTGGTGGTCTGTACAGTACCAGTCTGTGTGGATGTGATTTGAGTGGTGGTCTGTACAGTACCAGTCTGTGTGTGGATGTGATTTGAGTGGTGGTCTGTACAGTACCAGTCTGTATGGATGTGATTTGAGTGGTGGTCTGTACAATACCAGTCTGTGTGGATGTGATTTGATTTGAGTGGTGGTCTGTACAGTACCAGTCTGTGTGGATGTGATTTGAGTGGTGGTCTGTACAGTACCAGTCTGTGTGGATGTGGTTTGAGTGGTGTTCTGTACAGTACCAGTCTGTGTGGATGTGATTTGAGTGGTGGTCTGTACAGTACCAGTCTGTGTGGATGTGATTTGAGTGGTGGTCTGTACAGTACCAGTCTGTGTGGATGTGGTTTGAGTGGTGTTCTGTACAGTACCAGTCTGTGTGGATGTGATTTGAGTGGTGGTCTGTACAGTACCAGTCTGTGTGGATCTGATTTGAGTGGTGGTCTCTACAGTACCAGTCTGTGTGGATTTGATTTGAGTGGTGGTCTGTACAGTACCAGTCTGTGTGGATGTGATTTGAGTGGTGGTCTGTACAGTACAAGTCTGTGTGGATGTGATTTGAGTGGTGGTCTGTACAGTACCAGTCTGTGTGGATGTGATTTGAGCGGTGGTCTGTACAGTACCAGTCTGTGTGGATGTGATTTGAGTGGTGGTCTGTACAGGACCAGTCTGTGTGGATGTGATTTGAGTGGTGGTCTGTACAGTACCAGTCTGTGTGGATTTGATTTGAGTGGTGGTCTGTACAGTACCAGTCTGTGTGGATGTGATTTGAGTGGTGGTCTGTACAGTACCAGTCTGTGTGTGGATGTGATTTGAGTGGTGGTCTGTACAGTACAAGTCTGTGTGTGGATGTGATGTGATTTGAGTGGTGGTCTGTACAGTACCAGTCTGTGTGGATTTGATTTGAGTGGTGGTCTGTACAGTACCAGTCTGTGTGGATGTGGTTTGAGTGGTGTTCTGTACAGTACCAGTCTGTGTGGATGTGATTTGAGTGGTGGTCTGTACAGTACCAGTCTGTGTGGATGTGATTTGAGTGGTGGTCTGTACAGTACCAGTCTGTGTGGATGTGATTTGAGTGGTGGTCTGTACATTACCAGTCTGTGTGGATGTGATTTTAGTGGTGGTCTGTATAGTACCAGTCTGTGTGGATGTGATGTGATTTGAGTGGTGGTCTGTACAGTACCAGTCTGTGTGGATGTGATTTGAGTGGTGGTCTGTACAGTACCAGTCTGTGTGGATGTGATTTGAGTGGTGGTCTGTACAGTACCAGTCTGTGTGGATGTGATTTGAGTAGTGGTCTGTACAGTACCAGTCTGTGTGGATGTGATTTGATTTGAGTGGTGGTCTGTACAGTACCAGTCTGTGTGGATGTGATTTGAGCGGTGGTCTGTTCAGTACCAGTCTGTGTGGATGTGATTTGAGTGGTGGTCTGTACAGGACCAGTCTGTGTGGATGTGATTTGAGTGGTGGTCTGTACAGTACCAGTCTGTGTGAATTTGATTTGAGTGGTGGTCTGTACAGTACCAGTCTGTGGATGTGATTTGAGTGGTGGTCTGTACAGTACCAGTCTGTGTGTGGATGTGATTTGAGTGGTGGTCTGTACAGTACCAGTCTGTGTGTGGATGTGATGTGATTTGAGTGGTGGTCTGTACAGGACCAGTCTGTGTGGATGTGATTTGAGTGGTGGTCTGTACAGTACCAGTCTGTGTGGATGTGATTTGAGTGGTGGTCTGTACAGTACCAGTCTGTGTGGATTTGATTTGAGTGGTGGTCTGTACAGTACCAGTCTGTGTGGATGTGATTTGAGTGGTGGTCTGTACAGTACCAGTCTCTGTGTGGATGTGATTTGAGTGGTGGTCTGTACAGTACCAGTCTGTGTGGATGTGATTTGATTTGAGTGGTGGTCTGTACAGTACCAGTCTGTGTGGATGTGATTTGAGTGGTGGTCTGTACAGTACCAGTCTGTGTGGATGTGATTTGAGTGGTGGTCTGTACACTACCAGTCTGTGTGTGGATGTGATGTGATTTGAGTGGTGGTCTGTGCAGTACCAGTCTGTGTGGATGTGATTTGAGTGGTGGTCTGTACAGTACAAGTCTGTGTGGATGTGATTTGAGTGGTGGTCTGTACAGTACCAGTGTGTGGATGTGATTTGAGTGGTGGTCTGTACAGTACCAGTCTGTGTGGATGTGATTTGATTTGAGTGGTGGTCTGTACAGTACCAGTCTGTGTGGATTTGATTTGAGTGGTGGTCTGTACAGTACAAGTCTGTGTGGATGTGATTTGAGTGGTGGTCTGTACAGAACCAGTCTGTATGGATGTGATTTGAGTGGTGGTCTGTACAGTACCAGTCTGTGTGGATGTGATTTGAGTAGTGGTCTGTACAGTACCAGTCTGTGTGGATGTGATTTGATTTGAGTGGTGGTCTGTACAGTACAAGTCTGTGTGGATGTGATTTGAGTGGTGGTCTGTACAGTACCAGTCTGTGTGGATTTGATTTGAGTGGTGGTCTGTACAGTACCAGTCTGTGTGGATTTGATTTGAGTGGTGGTCTGTACAGTACCAGTCTGTGTGGATGTGATTTGAGTGGTGGTTTGTACAGTACCAGTATGTGTGGATGTGATTTGAGTGTTGGTCTGTACAGTACCAGTCTGTGTGGATTTGATTTGAGTGGTGGTCTGTACAGTACCAGTCTGTGTGGATGTGATTTGAGTGGTGGTCTGTACAGTACCAGTCTGTGTGTGGATGTGATTTGAGTGGTGGTCTGTACAGTACCAGTCTGTGTGGATGTGATTTGATTTGAGTGGTGGTCTGTACAGTACCAGTCTGTGTGATGGATTTGATTTGAGTGGTGGTCTGTACAGTACCAGTCTGTGTGGATGTGATTTGATTTGAGTGGTGGTCTGTACAGTACCAGTCTGTGTGGATGTGATTTGAGTGGTGGTCTGTACAGTACCAGTCTGTGTGTGGATGTGATGTGATTTGAGTGGTGGTCTGTACAGTACCAGTCTGTGTGGATGTGATTTGAGTGGTGGTCTGTACAGTACCAGTCTGTGTGGATGTGATTTGAGTGGTGGTCTGTACAGTACCAGTCTGTGTGGATGTGATTTGAGTGGTGGTCTGTACATTACCAGTCTGTGTGGATGTGATTTGAGTGGTGGTCTGTACAGTACCAGTCTGTGTGTGGATGTGATGTGATTTGAGTGGTGGTCTGTACAGTACCAGTCTGTGTGGATGTGATTTGAGTGGTGGTCTGTACAGTACCAGTCTGTGTGGATGTGATTTGAGTGGTGGTCTGTACAGTACCAGTCTGTGTGGATGTGATTTGAGTGGTGGTCTGTACAGTACCAGTCTGTGTGGATGTGATTTGATTTGAGTGGTGGTCTGTACAGTACCAGTCTGTGTGGATTTGATTTGAGTGGTGGTCTGTACAGTACCAGTCTGTGTGGATGTGATTTGAGTGGTGGTCTGTACAGTACCAGTCTGTGTGGATGTGATTTGAGTGGTGGTCTGTACAGTACCAGTCTGTATGGATGTGATTTGAGTGGTGGTCTGTACAGTACCAGTCTGTGTGGATGTGATTTGATTTGAGTGGTGGTCTGTACAGTACCAGTCTGTGTGGATGTGATTTGAGTGGTGGTCTGTACAGTACCAGTCTGTGTGGATGTGGTTTGAGTGGTGTTCTGTACAGTACCAGTCTGTGTGGATGTGATTTCAGTGGTGGTCTGTACAGTACCAGTCTGTGTGGATGTGATTTGAGTGGTGGTCTGTACAGTACCAGTCTGTGTGGATGTGATTTGATTTGAGTGGTGGTCTGTACAGTACCAGTCTGTGTGGATTTGATTTGAGTGGTGGTCTGTACAGTACCAGTCTGTGTGGATTTGATTTGAGTGGTGGTCTGTACAGTACCAGTCTGTGTGGATGTGATTTGAGTGGTGGTCTGTACAGTACCAGTCTGTGTGGATGTGATTTGAGTGGTGGTCTGTACAATACCAGTCTGTGTGGATGTGATTTGATTTGAGTGGTGGTCTGTACAGTACCAGTCTGTGTGGATGTGATTTGAGTGGTGGTCTGTACAGTACCAGTCTGTGTGGATGTGGTTTGAGTGGTGTCTGTACAGTACCAGTCTGTGTGGATGTGATTTGAGTGGTGGTCTGTACAGTACCAGTCTGTGTGGATGTGATTTGAGTGGTGGTCTGTACAGTACCAGTCTGTGTGGATGTGGTTTGAGTGGTGTTCTGTACAGTACCAGTCTGTGTGGATGTGATTTGAGTGGTGGTCTGTACAGTACCAGTCTGTGTGGATCTGATTTGAGTGGTGGTCTCTACAGTACCAGTCTGTGTGGATTTGATTTGAGTGGTGGTCTGTACAGTACCAGTCTGTGTGGATGTGATTTGAGTGGTGGTCTGTACAGTACAAGTCTGTGTGGATGTGATTTGAGTGGTGGTCTGTACAGTACCAGTCTGTGTGGATGTGATTTGAGTGGTGGTCTGTACAGTACCAGTCTGTGTGGATGTGATTTGAGTGGTGGTCTGTACAGGACCAGTCTGTGTGGATGTGATTTGAGTGGTGGTCTGTACAGTACCAGTCTGTGTGGATTTGATTTGAGTGGTGGTCTGTACAGTACCAGTCTGTGTGGATGTGATTTGAGTGGTGGTCTGTACAGTACCAGTCTGTGTGTGGATGTGATTTGAGTGGTGGTCTGTACAGTACCAGTCTGTGTGTGGATGTGATGTGATTTGAGTGGTGGTCTGTACAGTACCAGTCTGTGTGGATTTGATTTGAGTGGTGGTCTGTACAGTACCAGTCTGTGTGGATGTGGTTTGAGTGGTGTTCTGTACAGTACCAGTCTGTGTGGATGTGATTTGAGTGGTGGTCTGTACAGTACCAGTCTGTGTGGATGTGATTTGAGTGGTGGTCTGTACAGTACCAGTCTGTGTGGATGTGATTTGAGTGGTGGTCTGTACAGTACCAGTCTGTGTGGATGTGATTTGAGTGGTGGTCTGTACAGTACCAGTCTGTGTGGATGTGATGTGATTTGAGTGGTGGTCTGTACAGTACCAGTCTGTGTGGATGTGATTTGAGTGGTGGTCTGTACAGTACCAGTCTGTGTGGATGTGATTTGAGTGGTGGTCTGTACAGTACCAGTCTGTGTGGATGTGATTTGAGTGGTGGTCTGTACATTACCAGTCTGTGTGGATGTGATTTGAGTGGTGGTCTGTACAGTACCAGTCTGTGTGGATGTGATTTGAGTGGTGGTCTGTACAGTACCAGTCTGTGTGGATGTGATTTGAGTGGTGGTCTGTACAGTACCAGTCTGTGTGGATGTGATTTGAGTGGTGGTCTGTACAGGACCAGTCTGTGTGGATGTGATTTGAGTGGTGGTCTGTACAGTACCAGTCTGTGTGGATTTGATTTGAGTGGTGGTCTGTACAGTACCAGTCTGTGTGGATGTGATTTGAGTGGTGGTCTGTACAGTACCAGTCTGTGTGGATGTGATTTGAGTAGTGGTCTGTACAGTACCAGTCTGTGTGGATGTGATTTGATTTGAGTGGTGGTCTGTACAGTACCAGTCTGTGTGGATGTGATTTGAGTGGTGGTCTGTACAGGAAACAGTCTGTGTGGATGTGATTTGAGTGGTGGTCTGTACAGTACCAGTCTGTGTGGATGTGATTTGAGTGGTGGTCTGTACAGTACCAGTCTGTGTGGATGTGATTTGAGTGGTGGTCTGTACAGTACCAGTCTGTGTGGATGTGATTTGAGTGGTGGTCTGTACAGTACCAGTCTGTGTGGATGTGATTTGAGTGGTGGTCTGTACAGTACAAGTCTGTGTGGATGTGATTTGAGTGGTGGTCTGTACAGTACCAGTCTGTGTGGATGTGATTTGAGTGGTGGTCTGTACAGTACCAGTCTGTGTGGATGTGATTTGAGTGGTGGTCTGTACAGTACCAGTCTGTGTGGATGTGATTTGAGTGGTGGTCTGTACAGTACCAGTCTGTGTGGATGTGATTTGAGTGGTGGTCTGTACAGTACCAGTCTGTGTGGATGTGATTTGAGTGGTGGTCTGTACAGTACCAGTCTGTATGGATGTGATTTGAGTGGTGGTCTGTACAGTACCAGTCTGTGTGGATGTGATTTGATTTGAGTGGTGGTCTGTACAGTACAAGTCTGTGTGGATGTGATTTGAGTGGTGGTCTGTACAGTACCAGTCTGTATGGATGTGATTTGAGTGGTGGTCTGTACAGTACCAGTCTGTGTGGATGTGATTTGAGTAGTGGTCTGTACAGTACCAGTCTGTGTGGATGTGATTTGAGTGGTGGTCTGTACAGTACCAGTCTGTGTGGATGTGATTTGAGTGGTGGTCTGTACAGTACCAGTCTGTGTGATTTGATTTGAGTGGTGGTCTGTACAGTACCAGTCTGTGATCTGTGATTTGAGTGGTGGTCTGTACAGTACCAGTCTGTGTGGATGTGATTTGAGTGGTGGTCTGTACAGTACCAGTCTGTGTGGATGTGATTTGATTTGAGTGGTGGTCTGTACAGTACCAGTCTGTGTGGATGTGATTTGAGTGGTGGTCTGTACAGTACCAGTCTGTGTGGATGTGATTTGAGTGGTGGTCTGTACAGTACCAGTCTGTGTGGATGTGATTTGAGTGGTGGTCTGTACAGTACCAGTCTGTGTGGATGTGATTTGAGTGGTGGTCTGTACAGTACCAGTCTGTGTGGATGTGATTTGAGTGGTGGTCTGTACAGTACCAGTCTGTGTGGATGTGATTTGAGTGGTGGTCTGTACAGTACCAGTCTGTGTGGATGTGATTTGAGTGGTGGTCTGTACAGTACCAGTCTGTGTGGATGTGATTTGAGTGGTGGTCTGTACAGTACCATCTGTGTGGATGTGATTTGAGTGGTGGTCTGTACAGTACCAGTCTGTGTGGATGTGATTTGAGTGGTGGTCTGTACAGTACCAGTCTGTGTGGATGTGATTTGAGTGGTGGTCTGTACAGTACCAGTCTGTGTGGATGTGATTTGAGTGGTGGTCTGTACAGTACCAGTCTGTGTGGATGTGATTTGAGTGGTGGTCTGTACAGTACCAGTCTGTGTGGATGTGATTTGATTTGAGTGGTGGTCTGTACAGTACCAGTCTGTGTGGATGTGATTTGAGTGGTGGTCTGTACAGTTCCAGTCTGTGTGGATGTGATTTGAGTGGTGGTCTGTACAGTACCAGTCTGTGTGGATGTGATTTGAGTGGTGGTCTGTACAGTACCAGTCTGTGTGGATGTGATTTGAGTGGTGGTCTGTACAGTACCAGTCTGTGTGGATTTGATTTGAGTGGTGGTCTGTACAGTACCAGTCTGTGTGGATGTGATTTGAGTGGTGGTCTGTACAGTACCAGTCTGTGTGGATGTGATTTGAGTGGTGGTCTGTACAGTACCAGTCTGTGTGTGGATGTGATGTGATTTGAGTGGTGGTCTGTACAGTACCAGTCTGTGTGGATGTGATTTGAGTGGTGGTCTGTACAGTACCAGTCTGTGTGGATGTGATTTGAGTGGTGGTCTGTACAGTACCAGTCTGTGTGGATGTGATTTGAGTGGTGGTCTGTACAGTACCAGTCTGTGTGGATTTGATTTGAGTGGTGGTCTGTACAGTACCAGTCTGTGTGGATGTGATTTGAGTGGTGGTCTGTACAGTACCAGTCTGTGTGGATGTGATTTGAGTGGTGGTCTGTACAGTACCAGTCTGTATGGATGTGATTTGAGTGGTGGTCTGTACAGTACCAGTCTGTGTGGATGTGATTTGAGTGGTGGTCTGTACAGTACCAGTCTGTGTGGATGTGATTTGATTTGAGTGGTGGTCTGTACAGTACCAGTCTGTGTGGATGTGATTTGAGTGGTGGTCTGTACAGTACCAGTCTGTGTGGATGTGATTTGAGTGGTGGTCTGTACAGTACCAGTCTGTGTGGATTTGATTTGAGTGGTGGTCTGTACAGTACCAGTCTGTGTGGATGTGATTTGAGTGGTGGTCTGTACAGTACCAGTCTGTGTGGATGTGATTTGAGTGGTGGTCTGTTCCAGTACCAGTCTGTGTGTGGATGTGATGTGATTTGAGTGGTGGTCTGTACAGTACCAGTCTGTGTGGATTTGATTTGAGTGGTGGTCTGTACAGTACCAGTCTGTGTGGATGTGGTTTGAGTGGTGGTCTGTACAGTACCAGTCTGTGTGGATGTGATTTGATGGTGGTCTGTACAGTACCAGTCTGTATGGATGTGATTTGAGTGGTGGTCTGTACAGTACCAGTCTGTGTGGATGTGATTTGAGTGGTGGTCTGTACAGTACCAGTCTGTGTGGATGTGATTTGAGTGGTGGTCTGTACAGTACCAGTCTGTGTGGATGTGATTTGAGTGGTGGTCTGTACAGTACCAGTCTGTGTGGATGTGATTTGAGTGGTGGTCTGTACAGTACCAGTCTGTGTGGATGTGATTTGAGTGGTGGTCTGTACAGTACCAGTCTGTGTGGATGTGATTTGAGTGGTGTTCTGTACAGTACCAGTCTGTGTGGATTTGATTTGAGTGGTGGTCTGTACAGTACCAGTCTGTGTGGATGTGATTTGAGTGGTGGTCTGTACAGTACCAGTCTGTGTGGATGATTTGATTTGAGTGGTGGTCTGTACAGTACCAGTCTGTGTGGATGTGATTTGAGTGGTGGTCTGTACAGTACCAGTCTGTGTGGATGTGATTTGATTTGAGTGGTGGTCTGTACAGTACCAGTCTGTGTGGATGTGATTTGAGTGGTGGTCTGTACAGTACCAGTCTGTGTGGATGTGATTTGAGTAGTGGTCTGTACAGTACCAGTCTGTGTGGATGTGATTTGATTTGAGTGGTGGTCTGTACAGTACCAGTCTGTGTGGATGTGATTTGAGTGGTGGTCTGTACAGTACCAGTCTGTGTGGATGTGATTTGAGTGGTGGTCTGTGTACCAGTCTGTGTGGATGTGATTTGAGTGGTGGTCTGTACAGTACCAGTCTGTGTGGATGTGATTTGAGTGGTGGTCTGTACAGTACCAGTCTGTGTGGATGTGATTTGAGTGGTGGTCTGTACAGTACCAGTCTGTGTGGATGTGATTTGAGTGGTGGTCTGTACAGTACCAGTCTGTGTGGATGTGATTTGAGTGGTGGTCTGTACAGTACCAGTCTGTGTGGATTTGATTTGAGTGGTGGTCTGTACAGTACCAGTCTGTGTGGATGTGATTTGAGTGGTGGTCTGTACAGTACCAGTCTGTGTGGATGTGATTTGAGTGGTGGTCTGTACAGTACCAGTCTGTGTGTGGATGTGATGTGATTTGAGTGGTGGTCTGTACAGTACCAGTCTGTGTGGATGTGATTTGAGTGGTGGTCTGTACAGTACCAGTCTGTGTGGATGTGATTTGAGTGGTGATCTGTACAGTACCAGTCTGGATTTGATTTGAGTGGTGGTCTGTACAGTACCAGTCTGTGTGGATGTGATTTGAGTGGTGGTCTGTACAGTACAAGCCTGTGTGGATGTGATTTGAGTGGTGGTCTGTACAGTACCAGTCTGTATGGATGTGATTTGAGTGGTGGTCTGTACAGTACCAGTCTGTGTGGATGTGATTTGAGTGGTGGTCTGTACAGTACCAGTCTGTGTGGATGTGATTTGATTTGAGTGGTGGTCTGTACAGTACCAGTCTGTGTGGATGTGATTTGAGTGGTGGTCTGTACAGGACCAGTCTGTGTGGATGTGATTTGAGTGGTGGTCTGTACAGTACCAGTCTGTGTGGATTTGATTTGAGTGGTGGTCTGTACAGTACCAGTCTGTGTGGATGTGATTTGAGTGGTGGTCTGTACAGTACCAGTCTGTGTGTGGATGTGATTTGAGTGGTGGTATGTACAGTACCAGTCTGTGTGTGGATGTGATTTGAGTGGTGGTCTGTACAGTACCAGTCTGTGTGGATTTGATTTGAGTGGTGGTCTGTACAGTACCAGTCTGTGTGGATGTGATTTGATTTGAGTGGTGGTCTGTACAGTACCAGTCTGTGTGGATGTGATTTGAGTGGTGGTCTGTACAGTACCAGTCTGTGTGGATGTGATTTGAGTGGTGGTCTGTACAGTACCAGTCTGTGTGGATGTGATTTGAGTGGTGGTCTGTACAGTACCAGTCTGTGTGGATGTGATTTGAGTGGTGGTCTGTACAGTACCAGTCTGTGTGGATGTGATTTGAGTGGTGGTCTGTACAGTACCAGTCTGTGTGGATGTGATTTGAGTGGTGGTCTGTACAGTACCAGTCTGTATGGATGTGATTTGAGTGGTGGTCTGTACAGTACCAGTCTGTGTGGATGTGATTTGAGTAGTGGTCTGTACAGTACCAGTCTGTGTGGATGTGATTTGATTTGAGTGGTGGTCTGTACAGTACCAGTCTGTGTGGATGTGATTTGAGTGGTGGTCTGTACAGTACCAGTCTGTGTGGATGATTTGATTTGAGTGGTGGTCTGTACAGTACCAGTCTGTGTGGATGTGATTTGAGTGGTGGTCTGTACAGTACCAGTCTGTGTGGATGTGATTTGATTTGAGTGGTGGTCTGTACAGTACCAGTCTGTGTGGATGTGATTTGAGTGGTGGTCTGTACAGTACCAGTCTGTGTGGATGTGATTTGAGTGGTGGTCTGTACAGTACCAGTCTGTGTGGATGTGATTTGATTTGTGTGGTGGTCTGTACAGTACCAGTCTGTGTGGATGTGATTTGAGTGGTGGTCTGTACAGTACCAGTCTGTGTGGATGTGATTTGAGTGGTGGTCTGTACAGTACCAGTCTGTGTGGATGTGATTTGAGTGGTGGTCTGTACAGTACCAGTCTGTGTGGATGTGATTTGAGTGGTGGTCTGTACAGTACCAGTCTGTGTGGATGTGATTTGAGTGGTGGTCTGTACAGTACCAGTCTGTGTGGATGTGATTTGAGTGGTGGTCTGTACAGTACCAGTCTGTGTGTGGATGTGATTTGAGTGGTGGTCTGTACAGTACCAGTCTGTGTGGATGTGATTTGAGTGGTGGTCTGTACAGTACCAGTCTGTGTGGATGTGATTTGAGTGGTGGTCTGTACAGTACCAGTCTGTGTGGATGTGATTTGAGTGGTGGTCTGTACAGTACCAGTCTGTGTGGATGTGATGTGATTTGAGTGGTGGTCTGTACAGTACCAGTCTGTGTGGATGTGATTTGAGTGGTGGTCTGTACAGTACCAGTCTGTGTGGATGTGATTTGAGTGGTGATCTGTACAGTACCAGTCTGTGTGGATTTGATTTGAGTGGTGGTCTGTACAGTACCAGTCTGTGTGGATGTGATTTGAGTGGTGGTCTGTACAGTACAAGTCTGTGTGGATGTGATTTGAATGGTGGTCAGTACAGTACCAGTCTGTATGGATGTGATTTGAGTGGTGGTCTGTACAGTACCAGTCTGTGTGGATGTGATTTGAGTGGTGGTCTGTACAGTACCAGTCTGTGTGGATGTGATTTGAGTGGTGGTCTGTACAGTACCAGTCTGTGTGGATGTGATTTGAGTGGTGGTCTGTACAGTAAAGTCAGTCTGTGTGGATGTGATTTGAGTGGTGGTCTGTACAGTACCAGTCTGTGTGGATTTGATTTGAGTGGTGGTCTGTACAGTACCAGTCTGTGTGGATGTGATTTGAGTGGTGGTCTGTACAGTACCAGTCTGTGTGTGGATGTGATTTGAGTGGTGGTCTGTTCCATACCAGTCTGTGTGTGGATGTGATGTGATTTGAGTGGTGGTCTGTACAGTACCAGTCTGTGTGGATTTGATTTGAGTGGTGGTCTGTACAGTACCAGTCTGTGTGGATGTGATTTGAGTGGTGGTCTGTACAGTACCAGTCTGTGTGGATGTGATTTGAGTGGTGGTCTGTACAGTACCAGTCTGTGTGGATGTGATTTGAGTGGTGGTCTGTACAGTACCAGTCTGTGTGGATGTGATTTGAGTGGTGGTCTGTACAGGACCAGTCTGTGTGGATGTGATTTGAGTGGTGGTCTGTACAGTACCAGTCTGTGTGGATTTGATTTGAGTGGTGGTCTGTACAGTACCAGTCTGTGTGGATGTGATTTGAGTGGTGGTCTGTACAGTACCAGTCTGTGTGGATGTGATTTGAGTGGTGGTCTGTACAGTACCAGTCTCTGTGTGGATGTGATTTGAGTGGTGGTCTGTACAGTACCAGTCTGTGTGGATGTGATTTGATTTGAGTGGTGGTCTGTACAGTACCAGTCTGTGTGGATGTGATTTGAGTGGTGGTCTGTACAGTACCAGTCTGTGTGGATGTGATTTGAGTGGTGGTCTGTACAGTACCAGTCTGTGTGGATGTGATTTGAGTGGTGGTCTGTACAGTACCAGTCTGTGTGGATGTGATTTGAGTGGTGGTCTGTACAGTACCAGTCTGTCTGGATGTGATTTGAGTGGTGGTCTGTACAGTACCAGTCTGTGTGGATGTGATTTGAGTGGTGGTCTGTACAGTACCAGTCTGTGTGGATGTGATTTGAGTAGTGGTCTGTACAGTACCAGTCTGTGTGGATGTGATTTGATTTGAGTGGTGGTCTGTACAGTACCAGTCTGTGTGGATGTGATTTGAGTGGTGGTCTGTACAGTACCAGTCTGTGTGGATTTGATTTGAGTGGTGGTCTGTACAGTACCAGTCTGTGTGGATGTGATTTGAGTGGTGGTCTGTACAGTACCAGTCTGTGTGGATGTGATTTGAGTGGTGGTCTGTACAGTACCAGTCTGTGTGAATGTGATTTGAGTGGTGGTCTGTACAGTACCAGTCTGTGTGGATCTGATTTGAGTGGTGGTCTGTACAGTACCAGTCTGTGTGGATGTGATTTGATTTGAGTGGTGGTCTGTACAGTATCAGTCTGTGTGGATGTGATTTGAGTGGTGGTCTGTACAGTACCAGTCTGTGTGGATGTGATTTGAGTGGTGGTCTGTACAGTACCAGTCTGTATGGATGTGATTTGAGTGGTGGTCTGTACAGTACCAGTCTGTGTGGATGTGATTTGAGTGGTGGTCTGTACAGTACCAGTCTGTGTGGATGTGATTTGAGTGGTGGTCTGTACAGTACCAGTCTGTGTGGATGTGATTTGAGTGGTGGTCTGTACAGTACCAGTCTGTGTGGATGTGATTTGAGTGGTGGTCTGTACAGTACCAGTCTGTGTGAATGTGATTTGAGTGGTGGTCTGTACAGTACCAGTCTGTGTGGATGTGATTTGAGTGGTGGTCTGTACAGTACCAGTCTGTGTGGATGTGATTTGAGTGGTGGTCTGTACAGTACCAGTCTGTGTGGATGTGATTTGAGTGGTGGTCTGTACAGTACCAGTCTGTGTGGATGTGATTTGAGTGGTGGTCTGTACAGTACCAGTCTGTGTGGATGTGATTTGAGTGGTGGTCTGTACAGTACCAGTCTGTGTGGATGTGATTTGAGTGGTGGTCTGTACAGTACCAGTCTGTGTGGATGTGATTTGAGTGGTGGTCTGTACAGTACCAGTCTGTCTGGATGTGATTTGAGTGGTGGTCTGTACAGTACCAGTCTGTGTGGATGTGATTTGAGTGGTGGTCTGTACAGTACCAGTCTGTGTGGATGTGATTTGAGTGGTGGTCTGTACAGTACCAGTCTGTGTGGATGTGATTTGAGTGGTGGTCTGTACAGTACCAGTCTGTGTGGATGTGATTTGAGTGGTGGTCTGTACAGTACCAGTCTGTGTGGATACAGTACCATTTGATTTGAGTGGTGGTCTGTACAGTACCAGTCTGTGTGGATGTGATTTGATTTGAGTGGTGGTCTGTACAGTACCAGTCTGTGTGGATGTGATTTGAGTGGTGGTCTGTACAGTACCAGTCTGTGTGGATGTGATTTGAGTGGTGGTCTGTACAGTACCAGTCTGTGTGGATGTGATTTGAGTGGTGGTCTGTACAGTACCAGTCTGTGTGGATGTGATTTGAGTGGTGGTCTGTACAGTACCAGTCTGTGTGGATGTGATTTGAGTGGTGGTCTGTACAGTACCAGTCTGTGTGGATGTGATTTGAGTGGTGGTCTGTACAGGACCAGTCTGTGTGGATGTGATTTGAGTGGTGGTCTGTACAGTACCAGTCTGTGTGGATTTGATTTGAGTGGTGGTCTGTACAGTACCAGTCTGTGTGGATGTGATTTGAGTGGTGGTCTGTACAGTACCAGTCTGTGTGGATGTGATTTGAGTGGTGGTCTGTACAGTACCAGTCTGTGTGGATGTGATTTGATTTGAGTGGTGGTCTGTACAGTACCAGTCTGTGTGGATGTGATTTGAGTGGTGGTCTGTACAGTACCAGTCTGTGTGGATGTGATTTGAGTGGTGGTCTGTACAGTACCAGTCTGTGTGGATGTGATTTGATTTGAGTGGTGGTCTGTACAGTACCAGTCTGTGTGGATGTGATTTGAGTGGTGGTCTGTACAGTACCAGTCTGTGTGGATGTGATTTGAGTGGTGGTCTGTACAGTACCAGTCACTGTGGATGTGATTTGAGTGGTGGTCTGTACAGTACCAGTCTGTGTGGATGTGATTTGAGTGGTGGTCTGTACAGTACCAGTCTGTGTGGATGTGATTTGAGTGGTGGTCTGTACAGTACCAGTCTGTGTGGATGTGATTTGAGTGGTGGTCTGTACAGTACCAGTCTGTGTGGATGTGATTTGAGTGGTGGTCTGTACAGTACCAGTCTGTGTGGATTTGATTTGAGTGGTGGTCTGTACAGTACCAGTCTGTGTGGATGTGATTTGAGTGGTGGTCTGTACAGTACCAGTCTGTGTGGATGTGATTTGAGTGGTGGTCTGTACAGTACCAGTCTGTGTGTGGATGTGATGTGATTTGAGTGGTGGTCTGTACAGTACCAGTCTGTGTGGATGTGATTTGAGTGGTGGTCTGTACAGTACCAGTCTGTGTGGATGTGATTTGAGTGGTGGTCTGTACAGTACCAGTCTGTGTGGATTTGATTTGAGTGGTGGTCTGTACAGTACCAGTCTGTGTGGATGTGATTTGAGTGGTGGTCTGTACAGTACAAGTCTGTGTGGATGTGATTTGAGTGGTGGTCTGTACAGTACCAGTCTGTATGGATGTGATTTGAGTGGTGGTCTGTACAGTACCAGTCTGTGTGGATGTGATTTGAGTGGTGGTCTGTACAGTACCAGTCTGTGTGGATGTGATTTGATTTGAGTGGTGGTCTGTACAGTACCAGTCTGTGTGGATGTGATTTGAGTGGTGGTCTGTACAGTACCAGTCTGTGTGGATTTGATTTGAGTGGTGGTCTGTACAGTACCAGTCTGTGTGGATGTGATTTGAGTGGTGGTCTGTACAGTACCAGTCTGTGTGTGGATGTGATTTGAGTGGTGGTCTGTACCAGTACCAGTCTGTGTGGATGTGATGTGATTTGAGTGGTGGTCTGTACAGTACCAGTCTGTGTGGATTTGATTTGAGTGGTGGTCTGTACAGTACCAGTCTGTGTGGATGTGATTTGAGTGGTGGTCTGTACAGTACCAGTCTGTGTGGATGTGATTTGAGTGGTGGTCTGTACAGTACCAGTCTGTGTGGATGTGATTTGAGTGGTGGTCTGTACAGTACCAGTCTGTGTGGATGTGATTTGAGTGGTGGTCTGTACAGGACCAGTCTGTGTGGATGTGATTTGAGTGGTGGTCTGTACAGTACCAGTCTGTGTGGATTTGATTTGAGTGGTGGTCTGTACAGTACCAGTCTGTGTGGATGTGATTTGAGTGGTGGTCTGTACAGTACCAGTCTGTGTGGATGTGATTTGAGTGGTGGTCTGTACAGTACCAGTCTGTGTGGATGTGATTTGAGTGGTGGTCTGTACAGTACCAGTCTGTGTGGATGTGATTTGATTTGAGTGGTGGTCTGTACAGTACCAGTCTGTGTGGATGTGATTTGAGTGGTGGTCTGTACAGTACCAGTCTGTGTGGATGTGATTTGAGTGGTGGTCTGTACAGTACCAGTCTGTGTGGATGTGATTTGAGTGGTGGTCTGTACAGTACCAGTCTGTGTGGATGTGATTTGAGTGGTGGTCTGTACAGTACCAGTCTGTCTGGATGTGATTTGAGTGGTGGTCTGTACAGTACCAGTCTGTGTGGATGTGATTTGAGTGGTGGTCTGTACAGTACAAGCCTGTGTGGATGTGATTTGAGTAGTGGTCTGTACAGTACCAGTCTGTGTGGATGTGATTTGATTTGAGTGGTGGTCTGTACAGTACCAGTCTGTGTGGATGTGATTTGAGTGGTGGTCTGTACAGTACCAGTCTGTGTGGATGTGATTTGAGTGGTGGTCTGTACAGTACCAGTCTGTGTGGATGTGATTTGAGTGGTGGTCTGTACAGTACCAGTCTGTGTGGATGTGATTTGAGTGGTGGTCTGTACAGTACCAGTCTGTGTGAATGTGATTTGAGTGGTGGTCTGTACAGTACCAGTCTGTGTGGATCTGATTTGAGTGGTGGTCTGTACAGTACCAGTCTGTGTGGATGTGATTTGATTTGAGTGGTGGTCTGTACAGTATCAGTCTGTGTGGATGTGATTTGAGCGGTGGTCTGTACAGTACAAGTCTGTGTGGATGTGATTTGAGTGGTGGTCTGTACAGTACCAGTCTGTATGGATGTGATTTGAGTGGTGGTCTGTACAGTACCAGTCTGTGTGGATGTGATTTGAGTGGTGGTCTGTACAGTACCAGTCTGTGTGGATGTGATTTGAGTGGTGGTCTGTACAGTACCAGTCTGTGTGGATGTGATTTGAGTGGTGGTCTGTACAGTACCAGTCTGTGTGGATGTGATTTGAGTGGTGGTCTGTACAGTACCAGTCTGTGTGGATGTGATTTGAGTGGTGGTCTGTACATTACCAGTCTGTGTGGATGTGATTTGAGTGGTGGTCTGTACAGTACCAGTCTGTGTGGATGTGATTTGAGTGGTGGTCTGTACAGTACCAGTCTGTCTGGATGTGATTTGAGTGGTGGTCTGTACAGTACCAGTCTGTGTGGATGTGATTTGAGTGGTGGTCTGTACAGTACCAGTCTGTGTGGATGTGATTTGAGTGGTGGTCTGTACAGTACCAGTCTGTGTGGATGTGATTTGAGTGGTGGTCTGTACAGTACCAGTCTGTGTGGATGTGATTTGAGTGGTGGTCTGTACAGTACCAGTCTGTGTGGATGTGATTTGAGTGGTGGTCTGTACAGTACCAGTCTCTGTGTGGATGTGATTTGATTTGAGTGGTGGTCTGTACAGTACCAGTCTGTGTGGATGTGATTTGATTTGAGTGGTGGTCTGTACAGTACCAGTCTGTGTGGATGTGATTTGAGTGGTGGTCTGTACAGTACCAGTCTGTGTGGATGTGATTTGAGTGGTGGTCTGTACAGTACCAGTCTGTGTGGATGTGATTTGAGTGGTGGTCTGTACAGTACCAGTCTGTGTGGATGTGATTTGAGTGGTGGTCTGTACAGGACCAGTCTGTGTGGATGTGATTTGAGTGGTGGTCTGTACAGTACCAGTCTGTGTGGATGTGATTTGAGCGGTGGTCTGTACAGGACCAGTCTGTGTGGATGTGATTTGAGTGGTGGTCTGTACAGTACCAGTCTGTGTGGATTTGATTTGAGTGGTGGTCTGTACAGTACCAGTCTGTGTGGATGTGATTTGAGTGGTGGTCTGTACAGTACCAGTCTCTGTGTGGATGTGATTTGAGTGGTGGTCTGTACAGTACCAGTCTGTGTGGATGTGGTTTGAGTGGTGTTCTGTACAGTACCAGTCTGTGTGGATGTGATTTGAGTGGTGGTCTGTACAGTACCAGTCTGTGTGGATGTGATTTGAGTGGTGGTCTGTACAGTACCAGTCTGTGTGGATGTGATTTGAGTGGTGGTCTGTACATTACCAGTCTGTGTGGATGTGATTTGAGTGGTGGTCTGTACAGTACCAGTCTGTGTGGATGTGATTTGATTTGAGTGGTGGTCTGTACAGTACCAGTCTGTGTGGATGTGATTTGAGTGGTGGTCTGTACAGTACCAGTCTGTGTGGATGTGGTTTGAGTGGTGGTCTGTACAGTACCAGTCTCTGTGTGGATGTGATTTGAGTGGTGGTCTGTACAGTACCAGTCTGTGTGGATGTGGTTTGAGTGGTGTTCTGTACAGTACCAGTCTGTGTGGATGTGATTTGAGTGGTGGTCTGTACAGTACCAGTCTGTGTGGATGTGATTTGAGTGGTGGTCTGTACAGTACCAGTCTGTGTGGATGTGATTTGAGTGGTGGTCTGTACATTACCAGTCTGTGTGGATGTGATTTGAGTGGTGGTCTGTACAGTACCAGTCTGTGTGGATGTGATTTGATTTGAGTGGTGGTCTGTACAGTACCAGTCTGTGTGGATGTGATTTGAGTGGTGGTCTGTACAGTACCAGTCTGTGTGGATGTGATTTGAGTGGTGTTCTGTACAGTACCAGTCTGTGTGGATGTGATTTGAGTGGTGGTCTGTACAGTACCAGTCTGTGTGGATGTGATTTGAGTGGTGGTCTGTACAGTACCAGTATGTGTGGATGTGATTTGAGTGGTGGTCTGTACAGTACCAGTCTGTGTGGATGTGATTTGAGTGGTGGTCTGTACAGTACCAGTCTGTGTGGATGTGATTTGAGTGGTGGTCTGTACAGTACCAGTATGTGTGGATGTGATTTGAGTGGTGGTCTGTACAGTACCAGTCTGTGTGGATGTGATTTGAGTTGTGGTCTGTACATTACCAGTCTCTTGTGGATGTGATTTGAGTGGTGGTCTGTATAGTACCAGTCTGTGTGGATGTGATTTGAGTGGTGGTCTGTACAGTACCAGTCTGTGTGGATGTGATTTGAGTGGTGGTCTGTACAGTACCAGTCTGTGTGGATGTGATTTGATTTGAGTGGTGGTCTGTACAGTACCAGTCTGTGTGGATGTGGTTTGTGTGGTGGTCTGTACAGTACCAGTCTGTGTGGATGTGATTTGAGTGGTGGTCTGTACATTACCAGTCTGTGTGGATGTGATTTGAGTGGTGGTCTGTACAGTACCAGTCTGTGTGGATGTGATTTGATTTGAGTGGTGGTCTGTACAGTACCAGTCTGTGTGGATGTGATTTGTGTGGTGGTCTGTACAGTACCAGTCTGTGTGGATGTGGTTTGAGTGGTGGTCTGTACAGTACCAGTCTCTGTGTGGATGTGATTTGAGTGGTGGTCTGTACAGTACCAGTCTGTGTGGATGTGGTTTGATTGGTGTTCTGTACAGTACCAGTCTGTGTGGATGTGATTTGAGTGGTGGTCTGTACAGTACCAGTCTGTGTGGATGTGATTTGAGTGGTGGTCTGTACAGTACCAGTCTGTGTGGATGTGATTTGAGTGGTGGTCTGTACATTACCAGTCTGTGTGGATGTGATTTGAGTGGTGGTCTGTACAGTACCAGTCTGTGTGGATGTGATTTGAGTGGTGGTCTGTACAGTACCAGTCTGTGTGGATGTGATTTGAGCGGTGGTCTGTACAGGACCAGTCTGTGTGGATGTGATTTGAGTGGTGGTCTGTACAGTACCAGTCTGTGTGGATTTGATTTGAGTGGTGGTCTGTACAGTACCAGTCTGTGTGGATGTGATTTGAGTGGTGGTCTGTACAGTACCAGTCTGTGTGTGGATGTGATTTGAGTGGTGGTCTGTACAGTACCAGTCTGTGTGGATGTGATTTGAGTGGTGGTCTGTACAGTACCAGTCTGTGTGGATGTGATTTGAGTGGTGGTCTGTACAGTACCAGTCTGTGTGGATGTGATTTGAGTGGTGGTCTGTACAGTACCAGTCTGTGTGGATGTGATTTGAGTGGTGGTCTGTACATTACCAGTCTGTGTGGATGTGATTTGAGTGGTGGTCTGTACAGTACCAGTCTGTGTGGATGTGATTTGATTTGAGTGGTGGTCTGTACAGTACCAGTCTGTGTGGATGTGATTTGAGTGGTGGTCTGTACAGTACCAGTCTGTGTGGATGTGGTTTGAGTGGTGGTCTGTACAGTACCAGTCTCTGTGTGGATGTGATTTGAGTGGTGGTCTGTACAGTACCAGTCTGTGTGGATGTGATTTGATTTGAGTGGTGGTCTGTACAGTACCAGTCTGTGTGGATGTGATTTGAGTGGTGGTCTGTACAGTACCAGTCTGTGTGGATGTGATTTGAGTGGTGGTCTGTACAGTACCAGTCTCTGTGTGGATGTGATTTGATTTGAGTGGTGGTCTGTACAGTACCAGTCTGTGTGGATGTGATTTGATTTGAGTGGTGGTCTGTACAGTACCAGTCTGTGTGGATGTGATTTGAGTGGTGGTCTGTACAGTACCAGTCTGTGTGGATGTGATTTGAGTGGTGGTCTGTACAGTACCAGTCTGTGTGGATGTGATTTGATTTGAGTGGTGGTCTGTACAGTACCAGTCTGTGTGGATGTGATTTGAGTGGTGGTCTGTACAGTACCAGTCTGTGTGGATGTGATTTGAGTGGTGGTCTGTACAGTACCAGTCTCTGTGTGGATGTGATTTGAGTGGTGGTCTGTACAGTACCAGTCTGTGTGGATGTGGTTTGAGTGGTGGTCTGTACAGTACCAGTCTGTGTGGATGTGATTTGAGTGGTGGTCTGTACAGTACCAGTCTGTGTGGATGTGATTTGAGTGGTGGTCTGTACAGTACCAGTCTGTGTGGATGTGATTTGAGTGGTGGTCTGTACATTACCAGTCTGTGTGGATGTGATTTGAGTGGTTGTCTGTACAGTACCAGTCTGTGTGGATGTAATTTGATTTGAGTGGTGGTCTGTACAGTACCAGTCTGTGTGGATGTGATTTGAGTGGTGGTCTGTACAGTACCAGTCTGTGTGGATGTGGTTTGAGTGGTGGTCTGTACAGTACCAGTATGTGTGGATGTGATTTGAGTGGTGGTCTGTACAGTACCAGTCTGTGTGGATGTGATTTGAGTGGTGGTCTGTACAGTACCAGTCTGTGTGGATGTGATTTGAGTGGTGGTCTGTACAGTACCAGTCTGTGTGGATGTGATTTGAGTGGTGGTCTGTACAGTACCAGTCTGTGTGGATGTGATTTGAGTGGTGTTCTGTACAGTACCAGTCTGTGTGGATGTGATTTGAGTGGTGGTCTGTACAGTACCAGTCTGTGTGGATGTGATTTGAGTGGTGGTCTGTACAGTGTGGATGTGATTTGAGTGGTGGTCTGTGCAGTACCAGTCTGTGTGGATGTGATTTGAGTGGTGGTCTGTACAGTACCAGTCTGTGTGGATGTGATTTGAGTGGTGGTCTGTACATTACCAGTCTGTGTGGATGTGATTTGAGTGGTGGTCTGTACAGTACCAGTCTGTGTGGATGTGATTTGATTTGAGTGGTGGTCTGTACAGTACCAGTCTGTGTGGATGTGATTTGAGTGGTGGTCTGTACAGTACCAGTCTGTGTGGATGTGGTTTGAGTGGTGGTCTGTACAGTACCAGTCTCTGTGTGGATGTGATTTGAGTGGTGGTCTGTACAGTACCAGTCTGTGTGGATGTGGTTTGAGTGGTGTTCTGTACAGTACCAGTCTCTGTGTGGATGTGATTTGAGTGGTGGTCTGTACAGTACCAGTCTGTGTGGATGTGGTTTGAGTGGTGTTCTGTACAGTACCAGTCTGTGTGGATGTGATTTGAGTGGTGGTCTGTACAGTACCAGTCTGTGTGGATGTGGTTTGAGTGGTGGTCTGTACAGTACCAGTCTGTGTGGATGTGATTTGAGTGGTGGTCTGTACAGTACCAGTCTGTGTGGATGTGATTTGAATGGTGGTCTGTACAGTACCAGTCTGTGTGGATGTGATTTGAGTGGTTGTCTGTACAGTACCAGTCTGTGTGGATGTAATTTGATTTGAGTGGTGGTCTGTACAGTACCAGTCTGTGTGGATGTGATTTGAGTGGTGGTCTGTACAGTACCAGTCTGTGTGGATGTGGTTTGAGTGGTGGTCTGTACAGTACCAGTATGTGTGGATGTGATTTGAGTGGTGGTCTGTACAGTACCAGTCTGTGTGGATGTGATTTGAGTGGTGGTCTGTACAGTACCAGTCTGTGTGGATGTGATTTGAGTGGTGGTCTGTACAGTACCAGTCTGTGTGGATGTGATTTGAATGGTGGTCTGTACAGTACCAGTCTGTGTGGATGGATGTGATTTGAGTTGTGGTCTGTACATTACCAGTCTCTTGTGGATGTGATTTGAGTGGTGGTCTGTATAGTACCAGTCTGTGTGGATGTGATTTGAGTGGTGGTCTGTACAGTACCAGTCTGTGTGGATGTGATTTGAGTGGTGGTCTGTACAGTACCAGTCTGTGTGGATGTGATTTGAGTGGTGTTCTGTACAGTACCAGTCTGTGTGGATGTGATTTGAGTGGTGGTCTGTACAGTACCAGTCTGTGTGGATGTGATTTGAGTTGTGGTCTGTACAGTGTGGATGTGATTTGAGTGGTGGTCTGTGCAGTACCAGTCTGTGTGGATGTGATTTGAGTGGTGGTCTGTACAGTACCAGTCTGTGTGGATGTGATTTGAGTGGTGGTCTGTACATTACCAGTCTGTGTGGATGTGATTTGAGTGGTGGTCTGTACAGTACCAGTCTGTGTGGATGTGATTTGATTTGAGTGGTGGTCTGTACAGTACCAGTCTGTGTGGATGTGATTTGTGTGGTGGTCTGTACAGTACCAGTCTGTGTGGATGTGGTTTGAGTGGTGGTCTGTACAGTACCAGTCTCTGTGTGGATGTGATTTGAGTGGTGGTCTGTACAGTACCAGTCTGTGTGGATGTGGTTTGAGTGGTGTTCTGTACAGTACCAGTCTGTGTGGATGTGATTTGAGTGGTGGTCTGTACAGTACCAGTCTGTGTGGATGTGATTTGAGTGGTGGTCTGTACAGTACCAGTCTGTGTGGATGTGATTTGAGTGGTGGTCTGTACAGTACCAGTCTGTGTGGATGTGGTTTGAGTGGTGGTCTGTACAGTACCAGTCTCTGTGTGGATGTGATTTGAGTGGTGGTCTGTACAGTACCAGTCTGTGTGGATGTGGTTTGAGTGGTGTTCTGTACAGTACCAGTCTGTGTGGATGTGATTTGAGTGGTGGTCTGTACAGTACCAGTCTGTGTGGATGTGATTTGAGTGGTGTTCTGTACAGTACCAGTCTGTGTGGATGTGATTTGAGTGGTGGTCTGTACAGTACCAGTCTGTGTGGATGTGATTTGAGTGGTGGTCTGTACAGTGTGGATGTGATTTGAGTGGTGGTCTGTGCAGTACCAGTCTGTGGATGTGATTTGATTTGAGTGGTGGTCTGTACAGTACCAGTCTGTGTGGATGTGATTTGAGTGGTGGTCTGTACAGTACCCATCTGTGTGGATGTGATTTGAGTGGTGCTCTGTACAGTACCAGTCTGTGTGGATGTGATTTGAGTGGTGGTCTGTACATTACCAGTCTGTGTGGATGTGATTTGAGTGGTGGTCTGTACAGTACCAGTCTGTGTGGATGTGATTTGATTTGAGTGGTGGTCTGTACAGTACCAGTCTGTGTGGATGTGATTTGAGTGGTGGTCTGTACAGTACCAGTCTGTGTGGATGTGATTTGAGTGGTGTTCTGTACAGTACCAGTCTGTGTGGATGTGATTTGAGTGGTGGTCTGTACAGTACCAGTCTGTGTGGATGTGATTTGAGTGGTGTTCTGTACAGTACCAGTCTGTGTGGATGTGATTTGAGTGGTGGTCTGTACAGTACCAGTCTGTGTGGATGTGATTTGAGTGGTGGTCTGTACAGTGTGGATGTGATTTGAGTGGTGGTCTGTACAGTACCAGTCTGTGTGGATGTGATTTGAGTGGTGGTCTGTACAGTGTGGATGTGATTTGAGTGGTGGTCTGTGCAGTACCAGTCTGTGTGGATGTGATTTGATTTGAGTGGTGGTCTGTACAGTACCAGTCTGTGTGGATGTGATTTGAGTGGTGGTCTGTACAGTACCAGTCTGTGTGGATGTGATTTGAGTGGTGCTCTGTACAGTACCAGTCTGTGTGGATGTGATTTGAGTGGTGGTCTGTACATTACCAGTCTGTGTGGATGTGATTTGAGTGGTGGTCTGTACAGTACCAGTCTGTGTGGATGTGATTTGATTTGAGTGGTGGTCTGTACAGTACCAGTCTGTGTGGATGTGATTTGAGTGGTGGTCTGTACAGTACCAGTCTGTGTGGATGTGGTTTGAGTGGTGTTCTGTACAGTACCAGTCTGTGTGGATGTGATTTGATTTGAGTGGTGGTCTGTACAGTACCAGTCTGTGTGGATGTGATTTGAGTGGTGGTCTGTACAGTACCAGTCTGTGTGGATGTGGTTTGAGTGGTGTTCTGTACAGTACCAGTCTGTGTGGATGTGATTTGAGTGGTGGTCTGTACAGTACCAGTCTGTGTGGATGTGATTTGAGTGGTGGTCTGTACAGTACCAGTCTGTGTGGATGTGATTTGAGTGGTGGTCTGTACAGTACCAGTCTGTGTGGATGTGATTTGAGTTGTGGTCTGTACATTACCAGTCTCTTGTGGATGTGATTTGAGTGGTGGTCTGTATAGTACCAGTCTGTGTGGATGTGATTTGAGAGGTGGTCTGTACAGTACCAGTCTGTGTGGATGTGATTTGAGTGGTGGTCTGTACAGTACCAGTCTGTGTGGATGTGATTTGAGTGGTGTTCTGTACAGTACCAGTCTGTGTGGATGTGATTTGAGTGGTGGTCTGTACAGTACCAGTCTGTGTGGATATGATTTGAGTGGTGGTCTGTACAGTGTGGATGTGATTTGAGTGGTGGTCTGTGCAGTACCAGTCTGTGTGTGGATGTGATGTGACTTGAGTGGTGGTCTGTACAGTACCAGTCTGTGTGGATGTGATTTGAGTGGTGGTCTGTACAGTACCAGTCTGTGTGGATGTGATTTGAGTGGTGGTCTGTACAGTACCAGTCTGTGTGGATGTGATTTGAGTGGTGGTCTGTACAGTACCAGTCTGTGTGGATGTGATTTGAGTGGTGGTCTGTAAAGTACCAGTCTGTGTGGATGTGATTTGAGTGGTGGTCTGTACAGTACCAGTCTGTGTGGATGTGATTTGAGTGGTGGTCTGTACAGTACCAGTCTGTGTGGATGTGATTTGAGTGGTGGTCTGTACAGTTCCAGTCTGTGTGGATGTGATTTGAGTGGTGGTCTGTACAGTGTGGATGTGATTTGAGTGGTGGTCTGTGCAGTACCAGTCTGTGTGTGGATGTGATGTGACTTGAGTGGTGGTCTGTAAAGTACCAGTCTGTGTGGATGTGATTTGAGTTGTGGTCTGTACAGTACCAGTCTGTGTGGATGTGATTTGAGTGGTGTTCTGTACAGTACCAGTCTGTGTGGATTTGATTTGAGTGGTGGTCTGTACAGTACCAGTCTGTGTGGATGTGATTTGAGTGGTGGTCTGTAAAGTACCAGTCTGTGTGGATGTGATTTGAGTGGTGGTCTGTACAGTACCAGTCTGTGTGGATGTGATTTGAGTGGTGGTCTGTACAGTTCCAGTCTGTGTGGATGTGATTTGAGTGGTGGTCTGTACAGTACCAGTCTGTGTGGATGTGGTTTGAGTGGTGTTCTGTACAGTACCAGTCTGTGTGGATGTGATTTGAGTGGTGGTCTGTACAGTACCAGTCTGTGTGGATGTGATTTGAGTGGTGCTCTGTACAGTACCAGTCTGTGTGGATGTGATTTGAGTGGTGGTCTGTACAGTACCAGTCTGTGTGGATGTGGTTTGAGTGGTGGTCTGTACAGTACCAGTCTCTGTGTGGATGTGATTTGAGTGGTGGTCTGTACAGTACCAGTCTGTGGATGTGGTTTGAGTGGTGTTCTGTACAGTACCAGTCTGTGTGGATGTGATTTGAGTGGTGGTCTGTACAGTACCAGTCTGTGTGGATGTGATTTGAGTGGTGGTCTGTACAGTACCAGTCTGTGTGGATGTGATTTGAGTGGTGGTCTGTACAGTACCAGTCTGTGTGGATGTGATTTGAGTGGTGGTCTGTACAGTGTGGATGTGATTTGAGTGGTGGTCTGTGCAGTACCAGTCTGTGTGGATGTGATTTGATTTGAGTGGTGGTCTGTACCGTACCAATCTGTGTGGATGTGATTTCAGCGGTGGTTTGTACAGTACCAGTCTGTGTGGATGTGATTTGAGTGGTGGTCTGTACAGTACCAGTCTGTGTGGATGTGATTTGATTTGAGTGGTGGTCTGTACATTACCAGTCTGTGTGGATGTGATTTGAGTGGTGGTCTGTACAGTACCAGTCTGTGTGGATGTGATTTGATTTGAGTGGTGGTCTGTACAGTACCAGTCTGTGTGGATGTGATTTGAGTGGTGGTCTGTACAGTACCAGTCTGTGTGGATGTGGTTTGAGTGGTGTTCTGTACAGTACCAGTCTGTGTGGATGTGATTTGATTTGAGTGGTGGTCTGTACAGTACCAGTCTGTGTGGATGTGATTTGAGTGGTGGTCTGTACAGTACCAGTCTGTGTGGATGTGGTTTGAGTGGTGTTCTGTACAGTACCAGTCTGTGTGGATGTGATTTGAGTGGTGGTCTGTACAGTACCAGTCTGTGTGGATGTGATTTGAGTGGTGGTCTGTACAGTACCAGTCTGTGTGGATGTGATTTGAGTGGTGGTCTGTACAGTACCAGTCTGTGTGGATGTGATTTGAGTTGTGGTCTGTACATTACCAGTCTCTTGTGGATGTGATTTGAGTGGTGGTCTGTATAGTACCAGTCTGTGTGGATGTGATTTGAGAGGTGGTCTGTACAGTACCAGTCTGTGTGGATGTGATTTGAGTGGTGGTCTGTACAGTACCAGTCTGTGTGGATGTGATTTGAGTGGTGTTCTGTACAGTACCAGTCTGTGTGGATGTGATTTGAGTGGTGGTCTGTACAGTACCAGTCTGTGTGGATATGATTTGAGTGGTGGTCTGTACAGTGTGGATGTGATTTGAGTGGTGGTCTGTGCAGTACCAGTCTGTGTGTGGATGTGATGTGATTTGAGTGGTGGTCTGTACAGTACCAGTCTGTGTGGATGTGATTTGAGTGGTGGTCTGTACAGTACCAGTCTGTGTGGATGTGATTTGAGTGGTGGTCTGTACAGTACCAGTCTGTGTGGATGTGATTTGAGTGGTGGTCTGTACAGTACCAGTCTGTGTGGATGTGATTTGAGTGGTGGTCTGTAAAGTACCAGTCTGTGTGGATGTGATTTGAGTGGTGGTCTGTACAGTACCAGTCTGTGTGGATGTGATTTGAGTGGTGGTCTGTACAGTACCAGTCTGTGTGGATGTGATTTGAGTGGTGGTCTGTACAGTACCAGTCTGTGTGGATGTGATTTGAGTGGTGGTCTGTACAGTGTGGATGTGATTTGAGTGGTGGTCTGTGCAGTACCAGTCTGTGTGTGGATGTGATGTGACTTGAGTGGTGGTCTGTAAAGTACCAGTCTGTGTGGATGTGATTTGAGTTGTGGTCTGTACAGTACCAGTCTGTGTGGATGTGATTTGAGTGGTGTTCTGTACAGTACCAGTCTGTGTGGATTTGATTTGAGTGGTGGTCTGTACAGTACCAGTCTGTGTGGATGTGATTTGAGTGGTGGTCTGTAAAGTACCAGTCTGTGTGGATGTGATTTGAGTGGTGGTCTGTACAGTACCAGTCTGTGTGGATGTGATTTGAGTGGTGGTCTGTACAGTTCCAGTCTGTGTGGATGTGATTTGAGTGGTGGTCTGTACAGTACCAGTCTGTGTGGATGTGGTTTGAGTGGTGTTCTGTACAGTACCAGTCTGTGTGGATGTGATTTGAGTGGTGGTCTGTACAGTACCAGTCTGTGTGGATGTGATTTGAGTGGTGCTCTGTACAGTACCAGTCTGTGTGGATGTGATTTGAGTGGTGGTCTGTACAGTACCAGTCTGTGTGGATGTGGTTTGAGTGGTGGTCTGTACAGTACCAGTCTCTGTGTGGATGTGATTTGAGTGGTGGTCTGTACAGTACCAGTCTGTGTGGATGTGGTTTGAGTGGTGTTCTGTACAGTACCAGTCTGTGTGGATGTGATTTGAGTGGTGGTCTGTACAGTACCAGTCTGTGTGGATGTGATTTGAGTGGTGGTCTGTACAGTACCAGTCTGTGTGGATGTGATTTGAGTGGTGGTCTGTACAGTACCAGTCTGTGTGGATGTGATTTGAGTGGTGGTCTGTACAGTGTGGATGTGATTTGAGTGGTGGTCTGTGCAGTACCAGTCTGTGTGGATGTGATTTGATTTGAGTGGTGGTCTGTACAGTACCAATCTGTGTGGATGTGATTTGAGTGGTGGTCTGTACAGTACCAGTCTGTGTGGATGTGATTTGAGTGGTGGTCTGTACAGTACCAGTCTGTGTGGATGTGATTTGAGTGGTGGTCTGTACATTACCAGTCTGTGTGGATGTGATTTGAGTGGTGGTCTGTACAGTACCAGTCTGTGTGGATGTGATTTGATTTGAGTGGTGGTCTGTACAGTACCAGTCTGTGTGGATGTGATTTGAGTGGTGGTCTGTACAGTACCAGTCTGTGTGGATGTGGTTTGAGTGGTGTTCTGTACAGTACCAGTCTGTGTGGATGTGATTTGAGTGGTGGTCTGTACAGTACCAGTCTGTGTGGATGTGATTTGAGTGGTGTTCTGTACAGTACCAGTCTGTGTGGATGTGATTTGAGTGGTGGTCTGTACAGTACCAGTCTGTGTGGATGTGATTTGAGTGGTGGTCTGTACAGTGTGGATGTGATTTGAGTGGTGGTCTGTACAGTACCAGTCTGTGTGGATGTGATTTGAGTGGTGGTCTGTACAGTGTGGATGTGATTTGAGTGGTGGTCTGTGCAGTACCAGTCTGTGTGGATGTGATTTGATTTGAGTGGTGGTCTGTACAGTACCAGTCTGTGTGGATGTGATTTGAGTGGTGGTCTGTACAGTACCAGTCTGTGTGGATGTGATTTGAGTGGTGCTCTGTACAGTACCAGTCTGTGTGGATGTGATTTGAGTGGTGGTCTGTACATTACCAGTCTGTGTGGATGTGATTTGAGTGGTGGTCTGTACAGTACCAGTCTGTGTGGATGTGATTTGATTTGAGTGGTGGTCTGTACAGTACCAGTCTGTGTGGATGTGATTTGAGTGGTGGTCTGTACAGTACCAGTCTGTGTGGATGTGGTTTGAGTGGTGTTCTGTACAGTACCAGTCTGTGTGGATGTGATTTGATTTGAGTGGTGGTCTGTACAGTACCAGTCTGTGTGGATGTGATTTGAGTGGTGGTCTGTACAGTACCAGTCTGTGTGGATGTGGTTTGAGTGGTGTTCTGTACAGTACCAGTCTGTGTGGATGTGATTTGAGTGGTGGTCTGTACAGTACCAGTCTGTGTGGATGTGATTTGAGTGGTGGTCTGTACAGTACCAGTCTGTGTGGATGTGATTTGAGTGGTGGTCTGTACAGTACCAGTCTGTGTGGATGTGATTTGAGTTGTGGTCTGTACATTACCAGTCTCTTGTGGATGTGATTTGAGTGGTGGTCTGTATAGTACCAGTCTGTGTGGATGTGATTTGAGAGGTGGTCTGTACAGTACCAGTCTGTGTGGATGTGATTTGAGTGGTGGTCTGTACAGTACCAGTCTGTGTGGATGTGATTTGAGTGGTGTTCTGTACAGTACCAGTCTGTGTGGATGTGATTTGAGTGGTGGTCTGTACAGTACCAGTCTGTGTGGATGTGATTTGAGTGGTGGTCTGTACAGTGTGGATGTGATTTGAGTGGTGGTCTGTGCAGTACCAGTCTGTGTGTGGATGTGATGTGACTTGAGTGGTGGTCTGTACAGTACCAGTCTGTGTGGATGTGATTTGAGTGGTGGTCTGTACAGTACCAGTCTGTGTGGATGTGATTTGAGTGGTGGTCTGTACAGTACCAGTCTGTGTGGATGTGATTTGAGTGGTGGTCTGTACAGTACCAGTCTGTGTGGATGTGATTTGAGTGGTGGTCTGTAAAGTACCAGTCTGTGTGGATGTGATTTGAGTGGTGGTCTGTACAGTACCAGTCTGTGTGGATGTGATTTGAGTGGTGGTCTGTACAGTACCAGTCTGTGTGGATGTGATTTGAGTGGTGGTCTGTACAGTTCCAGTCTGTGTGGATGTGATTTGAGTGGTGGTCTGTACAGTGTGGATGTGATTTGAGTGGTGGTCTGTGCAGTACCAGTCTGTGTGTGGATGTGATGTGACTTGAGTGGTGGTCTGTAAAGTACCAGTCTGTGTGGATGTGATTTGAGTTGTGGTCTGTACAGTACCAGTCTGTGTGGATGTGATTTGAGTGGTGTTCTGTACAGTACCAGTCTGTGTGGATTTGATTTGAGTGGTGGTCTGTACAGTACCAGTCTGTGTGGATGTGATTTGAGTGGTGGTCTGTAAAGTACCAGTCTGTGTGGATGTGATTTGAGTTGTGGTCTGTACAGTACCAGTCTGTG
Organism: Oncorhynchus keta; assembly: GCF_023373465.1. Lineage (NCBI taxonomy): Eukaryota > Metazoa > Chordata > Actinopteri > Salmoniformes > Salmonidae > Oncorhynchus > Oncorhynchus keta. The sequence continues at coordinate 118,933 of NW_026282838.1, forward strand.
TGGATGTGATTTGAGTGGTGGTCTGTACAGTACCAGTCTGTGTGGATGTGATTTGAGTGGTGGTCTGTACAGTACCAGTCTGTGTGGATGTGATTTGAGTGGTGGTCTGTACAGTACCAGTCTGTGTGTGGATGTGATGTGATTTGAGTGGTGGTCTGTGCAGTACCAGTCTGTGTGGATGTGATTTGAGTGGTGGTCTGTACAGTACAAGTCTGTGTGGATGTGATTTGAGTGGTGGTCTGTACAGTACCAGTCTGTGTGGATGTGATTTGAGTGGTGATCTGTACAGTACCAGTCTGTGTGGATTTGATTTGAGCGGTGGTCTGTACAGTACCAGTCTGTGTGGATGTGATTTGAGTGGTGGTCTGTACAGTACAAGTCTGTGTGGATGTGATTTGAATGGTGGTCAGTACAGTACCAGTCTGTATGGATGTGATTTGAGTGGTGGTCTGTACAGTACCAGTCTGTGTGGATGTGATTTGAGTAGTGGTCTGTACAGTACCAGTCTGTGTGGATGTGATTTGATTTGAGTGGTGGTCTGTACAGTACCAGTCTGTGTGGATGTGATTTGAGTGGTGGTCTGTACAGGAAACAGTCTGTGTGGATGTGATTTGAGTGGTGGTCTGTACAGTACCAGTCTGTGTGGATTTGATTTGAGTGGTGGTCTGTACAGTACCAGTCTGTGTGGATGTGATTTGAGTGGTGGTCTGTACAGTACCAGTCTCTGTGTGGATGTGATTTGAGTGGTGGTCTGTTCCATACCAGTCTGTGTGTGGATGTGATGTGATTTGAGTGGTGGTCTGTACAGTACCAGTCTGTGTGGATTTGATTTGAGTGGTGGTCTGTACAGTACCAGTCTGTGTGGATGTGGTTTGAGTGGTGTTCTGTACAGTACCAGTCTGTGTGGATGTGATTTGAGTGGTGGTCTGTACTGTACCAGTCTGTGTGGATGTGATTTGAGTGGTGGTCTGTACAGTACCAGTCTGTGTGGATGTGATTTGAGTGGTGGTCTGTACATTACCAGTCTGTGTGGATGTGATTTGAGTGGTGTTCTGTACAGTACCAGTCTGTGTGGATGTGATTTGAGTGGTGGTCTGTACTGTACCAGTCTGTGTGGATGTGATTTGAGTGGTGGTCTGTACAGTACCAGTCTGTGTGGATGTGATTTGAGTGGTGGTCTGTACATTACCAGTCTGTGTGGATGTGATTTGAGTGGTGGTCAGTACAGTACCAGTCTGTATGGATGTGATTTGAGTGGTGGTCTGTACAGTACCAGTCTGTGTGGATGTGATTTGAGTAGTGGTCTGTACAGTACCAGTCTGTGTGGATGTGATTTGATTTGAGTGGTGGTCTGTACAGGAAACAGTCTGTGTGGATGTGATTTGAGTGGTGGTCTGTACAGTACCAGTCTGTGTGGATTTGATTTGAGTGGTGGTCTGTACAGTACCAGTCTGTGTGGATGTGATTTGAGTGGTGGTCTGTACAGTACCAGTCTGTGTGTGGATGTGATTTGAGTGGTGGTCTGTTCCATACCAGTCTGTGTGTGGATGTGATGTGATTTGAGTGGTGGTCTGTACAGTACCAGTCTGTGTGGATTTGATTTGAGTGGTGGTCTGTACAGTACCAGTCTGTGTGGATGTGATGAGAGTTGAGGGGTGTTCTGTACAGTACCAGTCTGTGTGGATGTGATTTGAGTGGTGGTCTGTACAGTACCAGTCTGTGTGGATGTGATTTGAGTGGTGGTCTGTACAGTACAAGTCTGTGTGGATGTGATTTGAGTGGTGGTCTGTACAGTACCAGTCTGTGTGGATGTGATTTGAGTGGTGGTCTGTACAGTACCAGTCTGTGTGGATGTGATTTGAGTGGTGGTCTGTACAGTACCAGTCTGTGTGGATGTGATTTGAGTGGTGGTCTGTACAGTACCAGTCTGTGTGGATGTGATTTGTTTTCCCTCTCGCTCTCATCCAACACTTCCCACACTGCCCCTACTCGGATGGTATCGCGCCGTCCCAACCTTCGCTCTCTCTCCCCCGCTACTCTCTCCTCTTCCATCCTATCTTCTCTTCCCTCTGCTCAAACTTTCTCCAACCTATCTCCTGATTCTGCCTCCTCAACCCTCCTCTCCTCCCTTACTGCATCCTTTGACTCCCTATGTCCCCTATCCTCCAGGCCGGCTCGGTCCTCCCCCTCCCGCTCCGTGGCTCGACGACTCATTGCGAGCTCACAGAACAGGGCTCCGGGCAGCCGAGCGGAAATGGAGGAAAACTCGCCTCCCTGCGGACCTGGCATCCTTTCACTCCCTCCTCTCTACATTTTCCTCCTCTGTCTCTGCTGCTAAAGCCACTTTCTACCACTCTAAATTCCAAGCATCTGCCTCTAACCCTAGGAAGCTCTTTGCCACCTTCTCCTCCCTCCTGAATCCTCCCCCCTCCCTCCTCCCTCTCTGCAGATGACTTCGTCAACCATTTTGAAAAGAAGGTCGATGACATCCGATCCTCGTTTGCTAAGTCAAACGACACTGCTGGTTCTGCCCACACTGCCCTACCCTATGCTCTGACCTCTTTCTCCCTCTCTCTCCAGATGAAATCTCGCGTCTTGTGACGGCCGGCCGCCCAACAACCTGCCCGCTTGACCCTATCCCTCCCTCTTCTCCAGACCATTTCCGGAGACCTTCTCCCTTACCTCACCTCGCTCATCAACTCATCCCTGACCGCTGGCTACGTCCCTCCCGTCTTCAAGAGAGCGAGAGTTGCACCCCTTCTGAAAAAACCTACACTCGATCCCTCCGATGTCAACAACTACAGACCAGTATCCCTTCTCTCTTTTCTCTCCAAAACTCTTGAGCGTGCCGTCCTTGGCCAGCTCTACCGCTATCTCTCTCAGAATGACCTTCTTGATCCAAATCAGTCAGGTTTCAAGACTAGTCATTCAACTGAGACTGCTCTTCTCTGTATCACGGAGGCGCTCCGCACTGCTAAAGCTAACTCTCTCTCCTCTGCTCTCATCCTTCTAGACCTATCGGCTGCCTTCGATACTGTGAACCATCAGATCCTCCTCTCCACCCTCTCCGAGTTGGGCATCTCCGGCGCGGCCCACGCTTGGATTGCGTCCTACCTGACAGGTCGCTCCTACCAGGTGGCGTGGCGAGAATCTGTCTCCTCACCACGCGCTCTCACCACTGGTGTCCCCAGGGCTCTGTTCTAGGCCCTCTCTTATTCTCGCTATACACCAAGTCACTTGGCTCTGTCATAACCTCACATGGTCTCTCCTATTTTTCCAAGATGGCGTAGCAGTCGTACGTATGTTTTGTCTTGTCCCGTCCTGTCTAGTGTAAATATAGTTTTCTTCGTTTATTTTTCTGTATATATTTCGTACATATTTTAATCTCACTCTCAAACTAGAGCTGAATATACTCTCCTGCAACCCGCATCACCCAATGTGGTACGGATCCGCCTTTTCTATACTTTACATTAGATCCGGAGCCACCATCAGAAGCTAGCCAGCAACTAGCTACTAGCTCGTACTCAGTTAGCCATTGCTAGCGGTCTTCTAAGCTAACTAGAACACCAGCGCGACATCAACCCAGAGCATATCAGACTGCTCTTTCTCTACCACATCTCCGGATTCCTACCGCAAGCTCTGAACCTTTACACCGGATCATCGCAACTAGCTAGCTGCAATTCCGAGTGGCTACTCCTGGCCAACGTCTCTGGCCCAAAACAAGCTACAGTTAGCCTTGAGCTAAGCCCATCTCCCGACTAGCCGAAGAGGCCCAACGATACCTCTTTTGCCAATTGGCCTGGACCCTTTACTGCCGACACGGAGCGCCGCCGATCCATCACGACTGGTCCGCCGACATAATCGTCCGAGGTGGTTTCAACAGGCTTTTTCGTTGCGACATCGCCAAAGACCCATCTGCTGGCCAAGGCCCGCGAGCTTTCTGAAACGCTGTGTCTCCAGCTCACCAGAGCTCCTGTAGCATAATCCTGGGCTACAATTACCGGGCCCACGACCGGTCTGTCAATGCCACCGCAAGAAGAGGAATAAACAGACTCACCCCATCGCGACGTCCCCCAAAGGTTAGCTCTCTAGCCCTCGCTATCTCCCTACTTGCTATTCGGCCTGCTAACGGCTAGCTTGTCTAGCCCGGGCCTACGAACTGTTAGCTTGTTAGCACAGGCCTGCTAACCATCTGACTCACCTCATCCCATCCCAAACACTTCTGAACCCATTTACTTTCTCTCTCTTTGATTTTTATTTGTTTATACCTTCCGGAAACCTGCCTCACCCACTGTGATACGGATTCGCTATCACTTTTAATGTTGATTTATTTTTATGACACACTCAAGAACCTCCAGACGCTAACCAGCTAACTAGCTACAAGCTATTTAGTCATTGTTAGTTTAAAAATTTTTTTAAAAAAATAAATAAATAAAAAAAAAAAAAACCTGGATAACACTCGCCAGCCCAGCTTCCCTGCCCATCCACCGCTGCCCCCTGGACACTGATTTCTTGGCTACATAGCTGACGACGCTGGACTGTCCATTAATCACGGTACCCCATTCTGCTTGTTTGTTTATCTGTCGGCCCAGTTGCCTAGTCAACGCCATTTTACCTGCTGTTTGTTGTGCTAGCTGATTAGCCTCGCCTACTGTTTTTAGCTAGCTTTCCCAATTCAACACCTGTGATTACTGTATGCCTCGCTGTATGTCTCTCCCAAATGTCAATATGCCTTGTATACTGTTGTTCAGGTTAGTTATCATTGTTTTAGTTCACAATGGAGCCCCTAGATCCACTCTGCATACCCCTGTTACCTCCTTTGTCCCACCCCCCACACATGCGGTGACCTCACCCATTACAACCAGCATGTCCAGAGATACAACCTCTCTCATCATCACCCAGTGCCTGGGCTTACCTCCGCTGTACCCGCACCCCACCATACCCCTGTCTGCGCATTATGCCCTGAATATATTCTACCATGCCCAGAAACCTGCTCCTCTTATCCTCTGCCCCCAACGCTCTAGGCGACCAGTTTTGATAGCCTTTAGCCGCACCCTCATACTACTCCTTCTCTGTTCCGCGGGTGATGTGGAGGTAAACCCAGGCCCTGCATGCCCCCAGGTACCCTCATTTGTTGACTTCTGTGATCGAAAAGTCTTGGTTTTATGCATGTCAACATCAGAAGCCTCCTCCCTAAGTTTGTTTTACTCACTGCTTTAGCACACTCTGCTAACCCTGATGTCCTTGCCGTGTCTGAATCCTGGCTCAGGAAGGCCACCAAAATTCAGAGATTTCCATACCCAACTATAACATCTTCCGTCAAGATAGAACTGCCAAAGGGGGCGGAGTCGCAGTCTACTGCAGAGATAGCCTGCAAAGTAATGTCATACTTTCCAGGTCCATACCCAAACAGTTTGAACTACTAATTTTGAAAATTACTCTCTCCAGAAACAAGTCTATCACTGTTGCCGCCTGCTACCGACCCCCGTCAGCTCCCAGCTGCGCCCTGGACACCATTTGTGAATTGATCGCCCCTCATCTAGCTTCAGAGTTTGTTCTGTTAGGTGACCTAAACTGGGATATGCTTAACACCCCGGCAGTCCTACAATCTAAGCTAGATGCCCTCAATCTCACTCAAATCATCAAGGAACCCACCAGGTACAACCCTAACTCTGTAAACAAGGGCACCCTCATAGACGCGTCATCCTGACCAACTGGCCCTCCAAATATACCTCCGCTGTCTTCAACCAGGATCTCAGCGATCACTGCCTCATCGCCTGTATCCGCCACGGAGCCGCAGTCAAACGACCACCCCTCATCACTGTCAAACGCTCCCTAAAACACTTCTGTGAGCAGGCCTTTCTAATCGACCTGGCCCGTGTATCCTGGAAGGACATTGACCTCATCCCGTCAGTTGAGGATGCCTGGTCATTCTTTAAAAGTAACTTCCTCACCATTTTAGATAAGCATGCTCCGTTCAAAAATGCAGAACCAAGAACAGATACAGCCCTTGGTTCACTCCAGACCTGACTGCCCTCGACCAGCACAAAAACATCCTGTGGCGGACTGCAATAGCATCGAATAGCCCCGTGATATGCAACTGTTCAGGGAAGTCAGGAACCAATACACGCAGTCAGTCAGGAAAGCTAAGGCCAGCTTCTTCAGGCAGAAGTTTGCATCCTGTAACTCCAACTCCAAAAGTTCTGGGACACTGTGAAGTCCATGGAGAACAAGAGCACCTCCTCCCAGCTGCCCACTGCACTGAGGCTAGGAAACACGGTCTCCACCGATAAATCCATGATTATCGAAAACTTCAATAAGCACTTCTCAACGGCTGGCCATGCCTTCCGCCTGGCTACTCCAACCTCGGCCAACAGCTCCGCCCCGTAGTTCCTCACCCAAGCCTCTCCAGGTTCTCCTTTACCCAAATCCAGATAGCAGATGTTCTGAAAGAGCTGCAAAACCTGGACCCGTACAAATCAGCTGGGCTTGATAATCTGGACCCGCTATTTCTGAAACTATCTGCCGCCATTGTCGCAACCCCTATTACCAGCCTGTTCAACCTCTCTTTCATATCGTCTGAGATCCCCAAGGATTGAAAGCTGCCGCAGTCATCCCCCTCTTCAAAGGGGGAGACACCCTGGACCCAAACTGCTATAGACCTATATCCATCCTGCCCTGCCTATCTAAGGTCTTTGAAAGCCAAGTCAACAAACAGGTCACTGACCATCTCGAATCCCACCGTACCTTCTCCGCTGTGCAATCTGGTTTCCGAGCCGGTCACGGGTGCACCTCAGCCACACTCAAGGTACTAAATGATATCATAACCGCCATCGATAAAAGACAGTACTGTGCAGCCGTCTTCATCGACCTCGCCAAGGCTTTCGACTCTGTCAATCACCAAATTCTTATCGGCAGACTCAACAGCCTCGGTTTTTCGGATGACTGCCTTGCCTGGTTCACCAATTACTTTGCAGACAGAGTTCAGTGTGTCAAATCGGAGGGCATGCTGTCCGGTCCTCTGGCAGTCTCTATGGGGGTGCCACAGGGTTCAATTCTCGGGCCGACTCTTTTCTCTGTATATATCAATGATGTTGCTCTTGCTGCGGGCGATTCCCTGATCCACCTCTACGCAGACGACACCATTCTATATACTTTCGGCCCGTCATTGGACACTGTGCTATCCAACCTCCAAACGAGCTTCAATGCCATACAGCACTCCTTCCGTGGCCTCCAACTGCTCCTAAACGCGAGTAAAACCAAATGCATGCTTTTCAACCGATCGCTGCCTGCACCCGCATGCCCGACTAGCATCACCACCCTGGATGGTTCCAACCTTGAATATGTGGACATCTATAAGTACCTAGGTGTCTGGCTAGACTGCAAACTCTCCTTCCAGACTCACATCAAACATCTCCAATCAAAAATCAAATCCAGAGTCGGCTTTCTATTCCGCAACAAAGCCTCCTTCACTCACGCTGCCAAGCTTAGCCTAGTAAAACTGACTATCCTACCGATCCTCGACTTCGGCGATGTCATCTACAAAATGGCTTCCAACACTCTACTCAGCAAACTGGATGCAGTCTATCACAGTGCCATCCATTTTGTCACTAAAGCACCTTATACCACCCACCACTGCGACTTGTATGCTCTAGTCGGCTGGCCCTCACTACATATTCGTCGCCAGACCCACTGGCTCCAGGTCATCTACAAGTCCATGCTAGGTAAAGCTCCGCCTTATCTCAGTTCACTGGTCACGATGGCAACACCCATCCGTAGCACGCGCTCCAGCAGGTGTATCTCACTGATCATCCCTAAAGCCAACACCTCATTTGGCCGCCTTTCGTTCCAGTACTCTGCTGCCTGTGACTGGAACGAATTGCAAAAATCGCTGAAGTTGGAGACTTTTATCTCCTCACCAACTTCAAACATCAGCTATCCGAGCAGCTAACCGATCGCTGCAGCTGTACATAGTCTATTGGTAAATAGCTCACCCTTTTCACCTACCTCATTCCCATACTGTTTTTATACTGTTTTTATTTATTTACTTTTCTGCTCTTTTGCACACCAATATCTCTACCTGTACATGCCCATCTGATCATTTATCACCAGTGTTAATCTGCAAAATTGTATTATTCGCCTACCTCCTCATGCCTTTTGCACACATTGTATATAGACTGCCCATTTTTTTCTACTGTGTTATTGACTTGCTAAATTGTTTACTCCATGTGTAACTCTGTGTTGTCTGTTCACACTGCTATGCTTTATCTTGGCCAGGTCGCAGTTGCAAATGAGAACTTGTTCTCAACTAGCCTACCTGGTTAAATAAAGGTGAAATAAAAATAAAAAATATCATTGCTATGCAGACGACACACAATTAATCTTCTCCTTTCCCCTTCTGATGACCAGGTGGCGAATCGCATCTCTGCATGTCTGGCAGACATATCAGTGTGGATGACGGATCACCACCTCAAGCTGAACCTCAGCAAGACGGAGCTCCTCTTCCTCCCGGGGAAGGACTGCCCGTTCCATGATCTCGCCATCACGGTTGACAACTCCATTGTGTCCTCCTCCCAGAGCGCTAAGAACCTTGGCGTGATCCTGGACAACACCCTGACGTTCTCAACTAACATCAAGGCGGTGTCCCGTTCCTGTAGGTTCATGCTCTACAACATCCGCAGAGTACGACCCTGCCTCACACAGGAAGCGGCGCAGGTCCTAATCCAGGCACTTGTCATCTCCCGTCTTGATTACTGCAACTCGCTGTTGGCTGGGCTCCTGCCTGTGCCATTAAACCCCTACAACTCATCCAGAACGCCGCAGCCCGTCTGGTGTTCAACCTTCCCAAGTTCTCTCACGTCACCCCGCTCCTCCGCTCTCTCCACTGGCTTCCAGTTGAAGCTCGCATCCGCTACAAGACCATGGTGCTCGCCTACGGAGCTGTGAGGGGAACGGCACCTCAGTACCTCCAGGCTCTGATCAGGCCCTACACCCAAACAAGGGCACTGCGTTCATCCACCTCTGGCCTGCTCGCCTCCCTACCACTGAGGAAGTACAGTTCCCGCTCAGCCCAGTCAAAACTGTTCGCTGCTCTGGCCCCCAATGGTGGAACAAACTCCCTCACGACGCCAGGACAGCGGAGTCAATCACCACCTTCCGGAGACACCTGAAACCCCACCTCTTCAAGGAATACCTAGGATAGGGTAAGTAAGGGTAGGTAATCCTTCTCCCCCCCCTTCTCACCCCCCCAACAAGATTTAGATGCAAGTGGCTGTTCCACTGGTTGTCATAAGGTGTATGCAACAATTTGTAAGTCGCTCTGGATAAGAGCGTCTGCTAAATGACTTAAATGTAAATGTAAATTTGAGTGGTGGTCTGTACAGTACCAGTCTGTGTGGATGAGATTTGAGTGGTGGTCTGTACAGTACCAGTCTGTGTGGATGTGATTTGAGTGGTGGTCTGTACAGTGTGGATGTGATTTGAGTGGTGGTCTGTGCAGTACCAGTCTGTGTGGATGTGATTTGAGTGGTGGTCTGTACAGTACCAGTCTGTGTGGATGTGATTTGAGTGGTGGTCTGTACATTACCAGTCTGTGTGGATGTGATTTGAGTGGTGGTCTGTACAGTACCAGTCTGTGTGGATGTGATTTGATTTGAGTGGTGGTCTGTACAGTACCAGTCTGTGTGGATGTGATTTGTGTGGTGGTCTGTACAGTACCAGTCTGTGTGGATGTGGTTTGAGTGGTGGTCTGTACAGTACCAGTCTCTGTGTGGATGTGATTTGAGTGGTGGTCTGTACAGTACCAGTCTGTGTGGATGTGGTTTGAGTGGTGTTCTGTACAGTACCAGTCTGTGTGGATGTGATTTGAGTGGTGGTCTGTACAGTACCAGTCTGTGTGGATGTGATTTGAGTGGTGCTCTGTACAGTACCAGTCTGTGTGGATGTGATTTGAGTGGTGGTCTGTACAGTACCAGTCTGTGTGGATGTGGTTTGAGTGGTGGTCTGTACAGTACCAGTCTCTGTGTGGATGTGATTTGAGTGGTGGTCTGTACAGTACCAGTCTGTGTGGATGTGGTTTGAGTGGTGTTCTGTACAGTACCAGTCTGTGTGGATGTGATTTGAGTGGTGGTCTGTACAGTACCAGTCTGTGTGGATGTGATTTGAGTGGTGGTCTGTACAGTACCAGTCTGTGTGGATGTGATTTGAGTGGTTGTCTGTACAGTACCAGTCTGTGTGGATGTAATTTGATTTGAGTGGTGGTCTGTACAGTACCAGTCTGTGTGGATGTGATTTGAGTGGTGGTCTGTACAGTACCAGTCTGTGTGGATGTGGTTTGAGTGGTGGTCTGTACAGTACCAGTATGTGTGGATGTGATTTGAGTGGTGGTCTGTACAGTTCCAGTCTGTGTGGATGTGATTTGAGTGGTGGTCTGTACAGTACCAGTCTGTGTGGATGTGATTTGAGTGGTGGTCTGTACAGTACCAGTCTGTGTGTGGATGTGATGTGATTTGAGTGGTGGTCTGTGCAGTACCAGTCTGTGTGGATGTGATTTGAGTGGTGGTCTGTACAGTACAAGTCTGTGTGGATGTGATTTGAGTGGTGGTCTGTACAGTACCAGTCTGTGTGGATGTGATTTGAGTGGTGATCTGTACAGTACCAGTCTGTGTGGATTTGATTTGAGCGGTGGTCTGTACAGTACCAGTCTGTGTGGATGTGATTTGAGTGGTGGTCTGTACAGTACAAGTCTGTGTGGATGTGATTTGAATGGTGGTCAGTACAGTACCAGTCTGTATGGATGTGATTTGAGTGGTGGTCTGTACAGTACCAGTCTGTGTGGATGTGATTTGAGTAGTGGTCTGTACAGTACCAGTCTGTGTGGATGTGATTTGATTTGAGTGGTGGTCTGTACAGTACCAGTCTGTGTGGATGTGATTTGAGTGGTGGTCTGTACAGGAAACAGTCTGTGTGGATGTGATTTGAGTGGTGGTCTGTACAGTACCAGTCTGTGTGGATTTGATTTGAGTGGTGGTCTGTACAGTACCAGTCTGTGTGGATGTGATTTGAGTGGTGGTCTGTACAGTACCAGTCTCTGTGTGGATGTGATTTGAGTGGTGGTCTGTTCCATACCAGTCTGTGTGTGGATGTGATGTGATTTGAGTGGTGGTCTGTACAGTACCAGTCTGTGTGGATTTGATTTGAGTGGTGGTCTGTACAGTACCAGTCTGTGTGGATGTGGTTTGAGTGGTGTTCTGTACAGTACCAGTCTGTGTGGATGTGATTTGAGTGGTGGTCTGTACTGTACCAGTCTGTGTGGATGTGATTTGAGTGGTGGTCTGTACAGTACCAGTCTGTGTGGATGTGATTTGAGTGGTGGTCTGTACATTACCAGTCTGTGTGGATGTGATTTGAGTGGTGTTCTGTACAGTACCAGTCTGTGTGGATGTGATTTGAGTGGTGGTCTGTACTGTACCAGTCTGTGTGGATGTGATTTGAGTGGTGGTCTGTACAGTACCAGTCTGTGTGGATGTGATTTGAGTGGTGGTCTGTACATTACCAGTCTGTGTGGATGTGATTTGAGTGGTGGTCAGTACAGTACCAGTCTGTATGGATGTGATTTGAGTGGTGGTCTGTACAGTACCAGTCTGTGTGGATGTGATTTGAGTAGTGGTCTGTACAGTACCAGTCTGTGTGGATGTGATTTGATTTGAGTGGTGGTCTGTACAGGAAACAGTCTGTGTGGATGTGATTTGAGTGGTGGTCTGTACAGTACCAGTCTGTGTGGATTTGATTTGAGTGGTGGTCTGTACAGTACCAGTCTGTGTGGATGTGATTTGAGTGGTGGTCTGTACAGTACCAGTCTGTGTGTGGATGTGATTTGAGTGGTGGTCTGTTCCATACCAGTCTGTGTGTGGATGTGATGTGATTTGAGTGGTGGTCTGTACAGTACCAGTCTGTGTGGATTTGATTTGAGTGGTGGTCTGTACAGTACCAGTCTGTGTGGATGTGGTTTGAGTGGTGTTCTGTACAGTACCAGTCTGTGTGGATGTGATTTGAGTGGTGGTCTGTACTGTACCAGTCTGTGTGGATGTGATTTGAGTGGTGGTCTGTACAGTACCAGTCTGTGTGGATGTGATTTGAGTGGTGGTCTGTACAGTACCAGTCTGTGTGGATGTGATTTGAGTGGTGGTCTGTACAGTACCAGTCTGTGTGGATGTGATTTGAGTGGTGGTCTGTACAGTACCAGTCTGTGTGGATGTGATTTGAGGGGTGGTCTGTACAGTACCAGTCTGTGTGGATGTGATTTGAGTAGTGGTCTGTACAGTACCAGTCTGTGTGGATGTGATTTGAGTGGTGGTCTGTACAGTACCAGTCTGTGTGGATGTGATTTGAGTGGTGGTCTGTACAGTACCAGTCTGTGTGGATGTGATTTGAGTGGTGGTCTGTACAGTACCAGTCTGTGTGGATGTGATTTGAGTGGTGGTCTGTATAGTACCAGTCTGTGTGGATGTGATTTGAGTGGTGGTCTGTACAGTACCAGTCTGTGTGGATGTGATTTGAGTGGTGGTCTGTACAGTACCAGTCTGTGTGGATGTGATTTGAGTGGTGGTCTGTACAGTACCAGTCTGTGTGGATGTGATTTGAGTGGTGGTCTGTACAGTACCAGTCTGTGTGGATGTGATTTGAGTGGTGGTCTGTACAGTACCAGTCTGTGTGGATGTGATTTGAGTGGTGGTCTGTACAGTACCAGTCTGTGTGGATGTGATTTGAGTGGTGGTCTGTACAGTACCAGTCTGTGTGGATGTGATTTGAGGGGTGGTCTGTACAGTACCAGTCTGTGTGGATGTGATTTGAGTGGTGGTCTGTACAGTACCAGTGTGTGTGGATGTGATTTGAGTGGTGGTCTGTACAGTACCAGTCTGTGTGGATGTGATTTGAGTGGTGGTCTGTACAGTACCAGTCTGTGTGGATGTGATTTGAGTGGTGGTCTGTACAGTACCAGTCTGTGTGGATGTGATTTGAGTGGTGGTCTGTACAGTACCAGTCTGTATGGATGTGATTTGAGTGGTGGTCTGTACAGTACCAGTCTGTGCGGATGTGATTTGAGTGGTGGTCTGTACAGTACCAGTCTGTATGGATGTGATTTGAGTGGTGGTCTGTACAGAACCAGTCTGTGTGGATGTGATTTGAGTAGTGGTCTGTACAGTACCAGTCTGTGTGGATGTGATTTGATTTGAGTGGTGGTCTGTACAGTACCAGTCTGTGTGGATGTGATTTGAGTGGTGGTCTGTACAGTACCAGTCTGTGTGGATGTGATTTGAGTGGTGGTCTGTACAGTACCAGTCTGTGTGGATGTGATTTGAGTGGTGGTCTGTACATTACCAGTCTGTGTGGATGTGATTTGAGTGGTGGTCTGTATAGTACCAGTCTGTGTGGATGTGATTTGAGTGGTGGTCTGTACAGTACCAATCTGTGTGGATGTGATTTGAGTGGTGGTCTGTACAGTACCAGTCTGTGTGGATGTGATTTGAGTGGTGGTCTGTACATTACCAGTCTGTGTGGATGTGATTTGAGTGGTGGTCTGTACAGTACCAGTATGTGTGGATGTGATTTGAGTGGTGGTCTGTACAGTACCAGTCTGTGTGGATGTGATTTGAGTGGTGGTCTGTACAGTACCAGTCTGTGTGGATGTGATTTGAGTGGTGGTCTGTATAGTACCAGTCTGTGTGGATGTGATTTGAGTGGTGGTCTGTACAGTACCAGTCTGTGTGGATGTGATTTGAGTGGTGGTCTGTACAGTACCAGTCTGTGTGGATGTGATTTGAGTGGTGGTCTGTACATTAACAGTCTGTGTGGATGTGATTTGAGTGGTGGTCTGTCTGTACATTACCAGTCTGTGTGGATGTGATTTGAGTGGTGGTCTGTACAGTACCAGTCTGTGTGGATGTGATTTGAGTGGTGGTCTGTACAGTACCAGTCTGTGTGGATGTGATTTGAGTGATGGTCTGTACATTACCAGTCTGTGTGGATGTGATTTGAGTGGTGGTCTGTATAGTACCAGTCTGTGTGGATGTGATTTGAGTGGTGGTCTGTACAGTACCAGTCTGTGTGGATGTGATTTGAGTGGTGGTCTGTACAGTACCAGTCTGTGTGGATGTGATTTGAGTGGTGGTCTGTATAGTACCAGTCTGTGTGGATGTGATTTGAGTGGTGGTCTGTACAGTACCAGTCTGTGTGGATGTGATTTGAGTGGTGGTCTGTACAGTACCAGTCTGTGTGGATGTGATTTGAGTGGTGGTCTGTACAGTACCAGTCTGTGTGGATGTGATTTGAGTGGTGGTCTGTACAGTTCCAGTCTGTGTGGATGTGATTTGAGTGGTGGTCTGTACAGTGTGGATGTGATTTGAGTGGTGGTCTGTGCAGTACCAGTCTGTGTGGATGTGATTTGATTTGAGTGGTGGTCTGTACAGTACCAGTCTGTGTGGATGTGATTTGAGTAGTGGTCTGTACAGTACCAGTCTGTGTGGATGTGATTTGATTTGAGTGGTGGTCTGTACAGTACCAGTCTGTGTGGATGTGATTTGAGTGGTGGTCTGTACAGTATCAGTCTGTGTGGATGTGATTTGAGTGGTGGTCTGTACATTACCAGTCTGTGTGGATGTGATTTGAGTGGTGGTCTGTATAGTACCAGTCTGTGTGGATGTGATTTGAGTGGTGGTCTGTACAGTACCAATCTGTGTGGATGTGATTTGAGTGGTGGTCTGTACAGTACCAGTCTGTGTGGATGTGATTTGAGTGGTGGTCTGTACATTACCAGTCTGTGTGGATGTGATTTGAGTGGTGGTCTGTACAGTACCAGTCTGTGTGGATGTGATTTGAGTGGTGGTCTGTATAGTACCAGTCTGTGTGGATGTGATTTGAGTGGTGGTCTGTACAGTACCAGTCTGTGTGGATGTGATTTGAGTGGTGGTCTGTACAGTACCAGTCTGTGTGGATGTGATTTGAGTGGTGGTCTGTACATTACCAGTCTGTGTGGATGTGATTTGAGTGGTGGTCTGTCTGTACATTACCAGTCTGTGTGGATGTGATTTGAGTGGTGGTCTGTACAGTACCAGTCTGTGTGGATGTGATTTGAGTGGTGGTCTGTATAGTACCAGTCTGTGTGGATGTGATTTGAGTGGTGGTCTGTACAGTACCAGTCTGTGTGGATGTGATTTGAGTGGTGGTCTGTACATTACCAGTCTGTGTGGATGTGATTTGAGTGGTGGTCTGTATAGTACCAGTCTGTGTGGATGTGATTTGAGTGGTGGTCTGTACAGTACCAGTCTGTGTGGATGTGATTTGAGTGGTGGTCTGTACAGTACCAGTCTGTGTGGATGTGATTTGAGTGGTGGTCTGTACAGTACCAGTCTGTGTGGATGTGATTTGAGTGGTGGTCTGTACAGTTCCAGTCTGTGTGGATGTGATTTGAGTGGTGGTCTGTACAGTGTGGATGTGATTTGAGTGGTGGTCTGTGCAGTACCAGTCTGTGTGTGGATGTGATGTGACTTGAGTGGTGGTCTGTACAGTACCAGTCTGTGTGGATGTGATTTGAGTTGTGGTCTGTACAGTACCAGTCTGTGTGGATGTGATTTGAGTGGTGTTCTGTACAGTACCAGTCTGTGTGGATTTGATTTGAGTGGTGGTCTGTACAGTACCAGTCTGTGTGGATGTGATTTGAGTGGTGGTCTGTACAGTACCAGTCTGTGTGGATGTGATTTGAGTGGTGGTCTGTACAGTACCAGTCTGTGTGGATGTGATTTGAGTGGTGGTCTGTACAGTACCAGTCTGTGTGTGGATGTGATTTGAGTGGTGGTCTGTACATGACCAGTCTGTGTGGATGTGATTTGAGTGGTGGTCTGTACAGTACCAGTCTGTGTGTGGATGTGATTTGAGTGGTGGTCTGTACAGTACCAGTCTGTGTGGATTTGATTTGAGTGGTGGTCTGTACAGTACCAGTCTGTGTGGATGTGATTTGAGTGGTGGTCTGTACAGTACCAGTCTGTGTGTGGATGTGATGTGATTTGAGTGGTGGTCTGTGCAGTACCAGTCTGTGTGGATGTGATTTGAGTGGTGGTCTGTACAGTACAAGTCTGTGTGGATGTGATTTGAGTGGTGGTCTGTACAGGAAACAGTCTGTGTGGATGTGATTTGAGTGGTGGTCTGTACAGTACCAGTCTGTGTGGATGTGATTTGAGTGGTGGTCTGTATAGTACCAGTCTGTGTGGATGTGATTTGAGTGGTGGTCTGTGCAGTACCAGTCTGTGTGGATGTGATTTGAGTGGTGGTCTGTACAGTACCAGTATGTGTGGATGTGATTTGAGTGGTGGTCTGTACAGTACCAGTCTGTGTGGATGTGATTTGAGTGGTGGTCTGTACAGTACCAGTCTGTGTGGATGTGATTTGAGTGGTGGTCTGTATAGTACCAGTCTGTGTGGATGTGATTTGAGTGGTGGTCTGTACAGTACCAGTCTGTGTGGATGTGATTTGAGTGGTGGTCTGTACAGTACCAGTCTGTGTGGATGTGATTTGAGTGGTGGTCTGTACATTAACAGTCTGTGTGGATGTGATTTGAGTGGTGGTCTGTCTGTACATTACCAGTCTGTGTGGATGTGATTTGAGTGGTGGTCTGTACAGTACCAGTCTGTGTGGATGTGATTTGAGTGGTGGTCTGTACAGTACCAGTCTGTGTGGATGTGATTTGAGTGATGGTCTGTACATTACCAGTCTGTGTGGATGTGATTTGAGTGGTGGTCTGTATAGTACCAGTCTGTGTGGATGTGATTTGAGTGGTGGTCTGTACAGTACCAGTCTGTGTGGATGTGATTTGAGTGGTGGTCTGTACAGTACCAGTCTGTGTGGATGTGATTTGAGTGGTGGTCTGTATAGTACCAGTCTGTGTGGATGTGATTTGAGTGGTGGTCTGTACAGTACCAGTCTGTGTGGATGTGATTTGAGTGGTGGTCTGTACAGTACCAGTCTGTGTGGATGTGATTTGAGTGGTGGTCTGTACAGTACCAGTCTGTGTGGATGTGATTTGAGTGGTGGTCTGTACAGTTCCAGTCTGTGTGGATGTGATTTGAGTGGTGGTCTGTACAGTGTGGATGTGATTTGAGTGGTGGTCTGTGCAGTACCAGTCTGTGTGGATGTGATTTGATTTGAGTGGTGGTCTGTACAGTACCAGTCTGTGTGGATGTGATTTGAGTAGTGGTCTGTACAGTACCAGTCTGTGTGGATGTGATTTGATTTGAGTGGTGGTCTGTACAGTACCAGTCTGTGTGGATGTGATTTGAGTGGTGGTCTGTACAGTATCAGTCTGTGTGGATGTGATTTGAGTGGTGGTCTGTACATTACCAGTCTGTGTGGATGTGATTTGAGTGGTGGTCTGTATAGTACCAGTCTGTGTGGATGTGATTTGAGTGGTGGTCTGTACAGTACCAATCTGTGTGGATGTGATTTGAGTGGTGGTCTGTACAGTACCAGTCTGTGTGGATGTGATTTGAGTGGTGGTCTGTACATTACCAGTCTGTGTGGATGTGATTTGAGTGGTGGTCTGTACAGTACCAGTCTGTGTGGATGTGATTTGAGTGGTGGTCTGTATAGTACCAGTCTGTGTGGATGTGATTTGAGTGGTGGTCTGTACAGTACCAGTCTGTGTGGATGTGATTTGAGTGGTGGTCTGTACAGTACCAGTCTGTGTGGATGTGATTTGAGTGGTGGTCTGTACATTACCAGTCTGTGTGGATGTGATTTGAGTGGTGGTCTGTCTGTACATTACCAGTCTGTGTGGATGTGATTTGAGTGGTGGTCTGTACAGTACCAGTCTGTGTGGATGTGATTTGAGTGGTGGTCTGTATAGTACCAGTCTGTGTGGATGTGATTTGAGTGGTGGTCTGTACAGTACCAGTCTGTGTGGATGTGATTTGAGTGGTGGTCTGTACATTACCAGTCTGTGTGGATGTGATTTGAGTGGTGGTCTGTATAGTACCAGTCTGTGTGGATGTGATTTGAGTGGTGGTCTGTACAGTACCAGTCTGTGTGGATGTGATTTGAGTGGTGGTCTGTACAGTACCAGTCTGTGTGGATGTGATTTGAGTGGTGGTCTGTACAGTACCAGTCTGTGTGGATGTGATTTGAGTGGTGGTCTGTACAGTTCCAGTCTGTGTGGATGTGATTTGAGTGGTGGTCTGTACAGTGTGGATGTGATTTGAGTGGTGGTCTGTGCAGTACCAGTCTGTGTGTGGATGTGATGTGACTTGAGTGGTGGTCTGTACAGTACCAGTCTGTGTGGATGTGATTTGAGTTGTGGTCTGTACAGTACCAGTCTGTGTGGATGTGATTTGAGTGGTGTTCTGTACAGTACCAGTCTGTGTGGATTTGATTTGAGTGGTGGTCTGTACAGTACCAGTCTGTGTGGATGTGATTTGAGTGGTGGTCTGTACAGTACCAGTCTGTGTGGATGTGATTTGAGTGGTGGTCTGTACAGTACCAGTCTGTGTGGATGTGATTTGAGTGGTGGTCTGTACAGTACCAGTCTGTGTGTGGATGTGATTTGAGTGGTGGTCTGTACATGACCAGTCTGTGTGGATGTGATTTGAGTGGTGGTCTGTACAGTACCAGTCTGTGTGTGGATGTGATTTGAGTGGTGGTCTGTACAGTACCAGTCTGTGTGGATTTGATTTGAGTGGTGGTCTGTACAGTACCAGTCTGTGTGGATGTGATTTGAGTGGTGGTCTGTACAGTACCAGTCTGTGTGTGGATGTGATGTGATTTGAGTGGTGGTCTGTGCAGTACCAGTCTGTGTGGATGTGATTTGAGTGGTGGTCTGTACAGTACAAGTCTGTGTGGATGTGATTTGAGTGGTGGTCTGTACAGGAAACAGTCTGTGTGGATGTGATTTGAGTGGTGGTCTGTACAGTACCCGTCTGTGTGGATTTGATTTGAGTGGTGGTCTGTACAGTACCAGTCTGTGTGGATGTGATTTGAGTGGTGGTCTGTACAGTACCAGTCTGTGTGTGGATGTGATTTGAGTGGTGGTCTGTTCCATACCAGTCTGTGTGTGGATGTGATGTGATTTGAGTGGTGGTCTGTACAGTACCAGTCTGTGTGGATTTGATTTGAGTGGTGGTCTGTACAGTACCAGTCTGTGTGGATGTGGTTTGAGTGGTGTTCTGTACAGTACCAGTCTGTGTGGATGTGATTTGAGTGGTGGTCTGTACATTACCAGTCTGTGTGGATGTGATTTGAGTGGTGGTCTGTATAGTACCAGTCTGTGTGGATGTGATTTGAGTGGTGGTCTGTACAGTACCAGTCTGTGTGGATGTGATTTGAGTGGTGGTCTGTACAGTACCAGTCTGTGTGGATGTGATTTGAGTGGTGGTCTGTACAGTACCAGTCTGTGTGGATGTGATTTGAGTGGTGGTCTGTACAGTACCAGTCTGTGTGGATGTGATTTGAGTGGTGGTCTGTACAGTACCAGTCTGTGTGGATGTGATTTGATTTGAGTGGTGGTCTGTACAGTACCAGTCTGTGTGGATGTGATTTGAGTGGTGGTCTGTACAGTACCAGTCTGTGTGGATGTGATTTGAGTGGTGGTCTGTACAGTACCAGTCTGTGTGGATGTGATTTGATTTGAGTGGTGGTCTGTACAGTACCAGTCTGTGTGGATGTGATTTGAGTGGTGGTCTGTACAGGAAACAGTCTGTGTGGATGTGATTTGAGTGGTGGTCTGTACAGTACCCGTCTGTGTGGATTTGATTTGAGTGGTGGTCTGTACAGTACCAGTCTGTGTGGATGTGATTTGAGTGGTGGTCTGTACAGTACCAGTCTGTGTGTGGATGTGATTTGAGTGGTGGTCTGTTCCATACCAGTCTGTGTGTGGATGTGATGTGATTTGAGTGGTGGTCTGTACAGTACCAGTCTGTGTGGATTTGATTTGAGTGGTGGTCTGTACAGTACCAGTCTGTGTGGATGTGGTTTGAGTGGTGTTCTGTACAGTACCAGTCTGTGTGGATGTGATTTGAGTGGTGGTCTGTACATTACCAGTCTGTGTGGATGTGATTTGAGTGGTGGTCTGTATAGTACCAGTCTGTGTGGATGTGATTTGAGTGGTGGTCTGTACAGTACCAGTCTGTGTGGATGTGATTTGAGTGGTGGTCTGTACAGTACCAGTCTGTGTGGATGTGATTTGAGTGGTGGTCTGTACAGTACCAGTTTGTGTGGATGTGATTTGAGTGGTGGTCTGTACAGTACCAGTCTGTGTGGATGTGATTTGAGTGGTGGTCTGTACAGTACCAGTCTGTGTGGATGTGATTTGAGTGGTGGTCTGTACAGTACCAGTCTGTGTGGATGTGATTTGAGTGGTGGTCTGTACAGTACCAGTCTGTGTGGATGTGATTTGAGTGGTGGTCTGTACAGTACCAGTCTGTGTGGATGTGATTTGAGTGGTGGTCTGTACAGTACCAGTCTGTCTGAATGTGATTTGAGTGGTGGTCTGTACAGTACCAGTCTGTGTGGATGTGATTTAAGTGGTGGTCTGTACAGTACCAGTCTGTATGGATGTGATTTGAGTGGTGGTCTGTACAGTACCAGTCTGTGTGGATGTGATTTGAGTAGTGGTCTGTACAGTACCAGTCTGTGTGGATGTGATTTGATTTGAGTGGTGGTCTGTACAGTACCAGTCTGTGTGGATGTGATTTGAGTGGTGGTCTGTACAGTACCAGTCTGTGTTGATGTGATTTGAGTGGTGGTCTGTACAGTACCAGTCTGTGTGGATGTGATTTGAGTGGTGGTCTGTACATTACCAGTCTGTGTGGATGTGATTTGAGTGGTGGTCTGTATAGTACCAGTCTGTGTGGATGTGATTTGAGTGGTGGTCTGTACAGTACCAGTCTGTGTGGATGTGATTTGAGTGGTGGTCTGTACATTACCAGTCTGTGTGGATGTGATTTGAGTGGTGGTCTGTATAGTACCAGTCTGTGTGGATGTGATTTGAGTGGTGGTCTGTACAGTACCAGTCTGTGTGGATGTGATTTGAGTGGTGGTCTGTACAGTACCAGTATGTGTGGATGTGATTTGAGTGGTGGTCTGTACATTACCAGTCTGTGTGGATGTGATTTGAGTGGTGGTCTGTACAGTACCAGTCTGTGTGGATGTGATTTGAGTGGTGGTCTGTATAGTACCAGTCTGTGTGGATGTGATTTGAGTGGTGGTCTGTACAGTACCAGTCTGTGTGGATGTGATTTGAGTGGTGGTCTGTACAGTACCAGTCTGTGTGGATGTGATTTGAGTGGTGGTCTGTACATTACCAGTCTGTGTGGATGTGATTGGAGTGGTGGTCTGTCTGTACATTTACCAGTCTGTGTGGATGTGATTTGAGTGGTGGTCTGTACAGTACCAGTCTGTGTGGATGTGATTTGAGTGGTGGTCTGTACAGGACCAGTCTGTGTGGATGTGATTTGAGTGGTGGTCTGTACAGTACCAGTCTGTGTGGATGTGATTTGAGTGGTGGTCTGTACAGTACCAGTCTGTGTGGATGTGATTTGAGTGATGGTCTGTACATTACCAGTCTGTGTGGATGTGATTTGAGTGGTGGTCTGTATAGTACCAGTCTGTGTGGATGTGATTTGAGTGGTGGTCTGTACAGTACCAGTCTGTGTGGATGTGATTTGAGTGGTGGTCTGTACAGTACCAGTCTGTGTGGATGTGATTTGAGTGGTGGTCTGTATAGTACCAGTCTGTGTGGATGTGATTTGAGTGGTGGTCTGTACAGTACCAGTCTGTGTGGATGTGATTTGAGTGGTGGTCTGTACATTAACAGTCTGTGTGGATGTGATTTGAGTGGTGGTCTGTCTGTACATTACCAGTCTGTGTGGATGTGATTTGAGTGGTGGTCTGTACAGTACCAGTCTGTGTGGATGTGATTTGAGTGGTGGTCTGTACAGTACCAGTCTGTGTGGATGTGATTTGAGTGATGGTCTGTACATTACCAGTCTGTGTGGATGTGATTTGAGTGGTGGTCTGTATAGTACCAGTCTGTGTGGATGTGATTTGAGTGGTGGTCTGTACAGTACCAGTCTGTGTGGATGTGATTTGAGTGGTGGTCTGTACAGTACCAGTCTGTGTGGATGTGATTTGAGTGGTGGTCTGTATAGTACCAGTCTGTGTGGATGTGATTTGAGTGGTGGTCTGTACAGTACCAGTCTGTGTGGATGTGATTTGAGTGGTGGTCTGTACAGTACCAGTCTGTGTGGATGTGATTTGAGTGGTGGTCTGTACAGTACCAGTCTGTGTGGATGTGATTTGAGTGGTGGTCTGTACAGTTCCAGTCTGTGTGGATGTGATTTGAGTGGTGGTCTGTACAGTGTGGATGTGATTTGAGTGGTGGTCTGTGCAGTACCAGTCAGTGTGGATGTGATTTGATTTGAGTGGTGGTCTGTACAGTACCAGTTTGTGTGGATGTGATTTGAGTAGTGGTCTGTACAGTACCAGTCTGTGTGGATGTGATTTTATTTGAGTGGTGGTCTGTACAGTACCAGTCTGTGTGGATGTGATTTGAGTGGTGGTCTGTACATGACCAGTCTGTGTGGATGTGATTTGAGTGGTGGTCTGTACAGTACCAGTCTGTGTGAATTTGATTTGAGTGGTGGTCTGTACAGTACCAGTCTGTGTGGATGTGATTTGAGTGGTGGTCTGTACAGTACCAGTCTGTGTGGATGTGATTTGAGTGGTGGTCTGTACATTACCAGTCTGTGTGGATGTGATTTTAGTGGTGGTCTGTATAGTACCAGTCTGTGTGGATGTGATTTGAGTGGTGGTCTGTACAGTACCAGTCTGTGTGGATGTGATTTGAGTGGTGGTCTGTACAGTACCAGTCTGTGTGGATGTGATTTGAGTGGTGGTCTGTACAGTACCAGTCTGTGTGGATGTGATTTGAGTGGTGGTCTGTACAGTACCAGTCTGTGTGGATGTGATTTGAGTGGTGGTCTGTACAGTACCAGTCTGTGTGGATGTGATTTGATTTGAGTGGTGGTCTGTACAGTACCAGTCTGTGTGGATGTGATTTCAGTGGTGGTCTGTACAGTACCAGTCTGTGTGGATGTGATTTGAGTGGTGGTCTGTACAGTACCAGTCTGTGTGGATGTGATTTGATTTGAGTGGTGGTCTGTACAGTACCAGTCTGTGTGGATGTGATTTGAGTGATGGTCTGTACAGGAAACAGTCTGTGTGGATGTGATTTGAGTGGTGGTCTGTACAGTACCCGTCTGTGTGGATTTGATTTGAGTGGTGGTCTGTACAGTACCAGTCTGTGTGGATGTGATTTGAGTGGTGGTCTGTACAGTACCAGTCTGTGTGTGGATGTGATTTGAGTGGTGGTCTGTACAGTACCAGTCTGTGTGGATGTGATTTGATTTGAGTGGTGGTCTGTACAGTACCAGTCTGTGTGGATGTGATTTGAGTGGTGGTCTGTACAGGAAACAGTCTGTGTGGATGTGATTTGAGTGGTGGTCTGTACAGTACCCGTCTGTGTGGATTTGATTTGAGTGGTGGTCTGTACAGTACCAGTCTGTGTGGATGTGATTTGAGTGGTGGTCTGTACAGTACCAGTCTGTGTGTGGATGTGATTTGAGTGGTGGTCTGTTCCATACCAGTCTGTGTGTGGATGTGATGTGATTTGAGTGGTGGTCTGTACAGTACCAGTCTGTGTGGATGTGATTTGAGTGGTGGTCTGTACATTACCAGTCTGTGTGGATGTGATTTGAGTGGTGGTCTGTATAGTACCAGTCTGTGTGGATGTGATTTGAGTGGTGGTCTGTACAGTACCAGTCTGTGTGGATGTGATTTGAGTGGTGGTCTGTACAGTACCAGTCTGTGTGGATGTGATTTGAGTGGTGGTCTGTACAGTACCAGTCTGTGTGGATGTGATTTGAGTGGTGGTCTGTACAGTACCAGTCTGTGTGGATGTGATTTGAGTGGTGGTCTGTACAGTACCAGTCTGTGTGGATGTGATTTGAGTGGTGGTCTGTACAGTACCAGTCTGTGTGGATGTGATTTGAGGGGTGGTCTGTACAGTACCAGTCTGTGTGGATGTGATTTGAGTGGTGGTCTGTACAGTACCAGTCTGTGTGGATGTGATTTGAGTGGTGGTCTGTACAGTACCAGTCTGTCTGAATGTGATTTGAGTGGTGGTCTGTACAGTACCAGTCTGTGTGGATGTGATTTGAGTGGTGGTCTGTACATTACCAGTCTGTGTGGATGTGATTTGAGTGGTGGTCTGTATAGTACCAGTCTGTGTGGATGTGATTTGAGTGGTGGTCTGTACAGTACCAGTCTGTGTGGATGTGATTTGATTTGAGTGGTGGTCTGTACATTACCAGTCTGTGTGGATGTGATTTGAGTGGTGGTCTGTATAGTACCAGTCTGTGTGGATGTGATTTGAGTGGTGGTCTGTACATTACCAGTCTGTGTGGATGTGATTTGAGTGGTGGTCTGTATAGTACCAGTCTGTGTGGATGTGATTTGAGTGGTGGTCTGTACAGTACCAGTCTGTGTGGATGTGATTTGAGTGGTGGTCTGTACATTACCAGTCTGTGTGGATGTGATTTGAGTGGTGGTCTGTATAGTACCAGTCTGTGTGGATGTGATTTGAGTGGTGGTCTGTACATTACCAGTCTGTGTGGATGTGATTTGAGTGGTGGTCTGTATAGTACCAGTCTGTGTGGATGTGATTTGAGTGGTGGTCTGTACAGTACCAGTCTGTGTGGATGTGATTTGAGTGTTGGTCTGTACAGTACCAGTCTGTGTGGATGTGATTTGAGTGGTGGTCTGTATAGTACCAGTCTGTGTGGATGTGATTTGAGTGGTGGTCTGTACAGTACCAGTCTGTGTGGATGTGATTTGAGTGGTGGTCTGTACAGTACCAGTCTGTGTGGATGTGATTTGAGTGGTGGTCTGTACATTACCAGTCTGTGTGGATGTGATTGAGTGGTGGTCTGTCTGTACATTTACCAGTCTGTGTGGATGTGATTTGAGTGGTGGTCTGTACAGTACCAGTCTGTGTGGATGTGATTTGAGTGGTGGTCTGTACAGGACCAGTCTGTGTGGATGTGATTTGAGTGGTGGTCTGTACAGTACCAGTCTGTGTGGATGTGATTTGAGTGGTGGTCTGTACAGTACCAGTCTGTGTGGATGTGATTTGAGTGATGGTCTGTACATTACCAGTCTGTGTGGATGTGATTTGAGTGGTGGTCTGTATAGTACCAGTCTGTGTGGATGTGATTTGAGTGGTGGTCTGTACAGTACCAGTCTGTGTGGATGTGATTTGAGTGGTGGTCTGTACAGTACCAGTCTGTGTGGATGTGATTTGAGTGGTGGTCTGTATAGTACCAGTCTGTGTGGATGTGATTTGAGTGGTGGTCTGTACAGTACCAGTCTGTGTGGATGTGATTTGAGTGGTGGTCTGTACAGTACCAGTCTGTGTGGATGTGATTTGAGTGGTGGTCTGTACAGTACCAGTCTGTGTGGATGTGATTTGAGTGGTGGTCTGTACATTAACAGTCTGTGTGGATGTGATTTGAGTGGTGGTCTGTCTGTACATTACCAGTCTGTGTGGATGTGATTTGAGTGGTGGTCTGTACAGTACCAGTCTGTGTGGATGTGATTTGAGTGGTGGTCTGTACAGTACCAGTCTGTGTGGATGTGATTTGAGTGATGGTCTGTACATTACCAGTCTGTGTGGATGTGATTTGAGTGGTGGTCTGTATAGTACCAGTCTGTGTGGATGTGATTTGAGTGGTGGTCTGTACAGTACCAGTCTGTGTGGATGTGATTTGAGTGGTGGTCTGTACAGTACCAGTCTGTGTGGATGTGATTTGAGTGGTGGTCTGTATAGTACCAGTCTGTGTGGATGTGATTTGAGTGGTGGTCTGTACAGTACCAGTCTGTGTGGATGTGATTTGAGTGGTGGTCTGTACAGTACCAGTCTGTGTGGATGTGATTTGAGTGGTGGTCTGTACATTACCAGTCTGTGTGGATGTGATTTGAGTGGTGGTCTGTCTGTACATTACCAGTCTGTGTGGATGTGATTTGAGTGGTGGTCTGTACAGTACCAGTCTGTGTGGATGTGATTTGAGTGGTGGTCTGTACAGTACCAGTCTGTGTGGATGTGATTTGAGTGATGGTCTGTACATTACCAGTCTGTGTGGATGTGATTTGAGTGGTGGTCTGTATAGTACCAGTCTGTGTGGATGTGATTTGAGTGGTGGTCTGTACAGTACCAGTCTGTGTGGATGTGATTTGAGTGGTGGTCTGTACAGTACCAGTCTGTGTGGATGTGATTTGAGTGGTGGTCTGTATAGTACCAGTCTGTGTGGATGTGATTTGAGTGGTGGTCTGTACAGTACCAGTCTGTGTGGATGTGATTTGAGTGGTGGTCTGTACAGTACCAGTCTGTGGATGTGATTTGAGTGGTGGTCTGTACAGTACCAGTCTGTGTGGATGTGATTTGAGTGGTGGTCTGTACAGTTCCAGTCTGTGTGGATGTGATTTGAGTGGTGGTCTGTACAGTGTGGATGTGATTTGAGTGGTGGTCTGTGCAGTACCAGTCTGTGTGTGGATGTGATGTGACTTGAGTGGTGGTCTGTACAGTACCAGTCTGTGTGGATGTGATTTGAGTTGTGGTCTGTACAGTACCAGTCTGTGTGGATGTGATTTGAGTGGTGTTCTGTACAGTACCAGTCTGTGTGGATTTGATTTGAGTGGTGGTCTGTACAGTACCAGTCTGTGTGGATGTGATTTGAGTGGTGGTCTGTAAAGTACCAGTCTGTGTGGATGTGATTTGAGTGGTGGTTTGTACAGTACCAGTCTGTGTGGATGTGATTTGAGTGGTGGTCTGTACAGTACCAGTCTGTGTGGATGTGATTTGAGTGGTGGTCTGTACAGTTCCAGTCTGTGTGGATGTGATTTGAGTGGTGGTCTGTACAGTACCAGTCTGTGTGGATGTGATTTGAGTGGTGGTCTGTACAGTACCAGTCTGTGTGTGGATGTGATTTGAGTGGTGGTCTGTACAGTACCAGTCTGTGTGGATTTGATTTGAGTGGTGGTCTGTACAGTACCAGTCTGTGTGGATGTGATTTGAGTGGTGGTCTGTACAGTACCAGTCTGTGTGTGGATGTGATGTGATTTGAGTGGTGGTCTGTGCAGTACCAGTCTGTGTGGATGTGATTTGAGTGGTGGTCTGTACAGTACAAGTCTGTGTGGATGTGATTTGAGTGGTGGTCTGTACAGTACCAGTCTGTGTGGATGTGATTTGAGTGGTGATCTGTACAGTACCAGTCTGTGTGGATTTGATTTGAGTGGTGGTCTGTACAGTACCAGTCTGTGTGGATGTGATTTGAGTGGTGGTCTGTACAGTACAAGTCTGTGTGGATGTGATTTGAATGGTGGTCAGTACAGTACCAGTCTGTATGAATGTGATTTGAGTAGTGGTCTGTACAGTACCAGTCTGTGTGGATGTGATTTGATTTGAGTGGTGGTCTGTACAGTACCAGTCTGTGTGGATGTGATTTGAGTGGTGGTCTGTACAGGAAACAGTCTGTGTGGATGTGATTTGAGTGGTGTTCTGTACAGTACCAGTCTGTGTGGATTTGATTTGAGTGGTGGTCTGTACAGTACCAGTCTGTGTGGATGGGATTTGAGTGGTGGTCTGTACAGTACCAGTCTGTGTGTGGATGTGATTTGAGTGGTGGTCTGTTCCATACCAGTCTGTGGATGTGATGTGATTTGAGTGGTGGTCTGTACAGTACCAGTCTGTGTGGATTTGATTTGAGTGGTGGTCTGTACAGTACCAGTCTGTGTGGATGTGGTTTGAGTGGTGTTCTGTACAGTACCAGTCTGTGTGGATGTGATTTGAGTGGTGGTCTGTACTGTACCAGTCTGTGTGGATGTGATTTGAGTGGTGGTCTGTACATTACCAGTCTGTGTGGATGTGATTTGAGTGGTGGTCTGTATAGTACCAGTCTGTGTGGATGTGATTTGAGTGGTGGTCTGTACAGTACCAGTCTGTGTGGATGTGATTTGAGTGGTGGTCTGTACAGTACCAGTCTGTGTGGATGTGATTTGAGTGGTGGTCTGTACATTACCAGTCTGTGTGGATGTGATTTGAGTGGTGGTCTGTATAGTACCAGTCTGTGTGGATGTGATTTGAGTGGTGGTCTGTACAGTACCAGTCTGTGTGGATCTGATTTGAGTGGTGGTCTCTACAGTACCAGTCTGTGTGGATGTGATTTGAGTGGTGGTCTGTACAGTACCAGTCTGTGTGGATGTGATTTGAGTGGTGGTCTGTACAGTACCAGTCTGTGTGGATGTGATTTGAGTGGTGGTCTGTACAGTACCAGTCTGTGTGGATGTGATTTGAGTGGTGGTCTGTACAGTACCAGTCTGTGTGGATGTGATTTGAGTGGTGGTCTGTACAGTACCAGTCTGTGTGGATGTGATTTGAGGGTGGTCTGTACAGTACCAGTCTGTGTGGATGTGATTTGAGTGGTGGTCTGTACAGTACCAGTCTGTGTGGATGTGATTTGAGTGGTGGTCTGTACAGTACCAGTCTGTCTGGATGTGATTTGAGTGGTGGTCTGTACAGTACCAGTCTGTGTGGATGTGATTTGAGTGGTGGTCTGTACAGTACCAGTCTGTATGGATGTGATTTGAGTGGTGGTCTGTACAGTACCAGTCTGTGTGGATGTGATTTGAGTGGTGGTCTGTATAGTACCAGTCTGTGGATGTGATTTGATTTGAGTGGTGGTCTGTACAGTACCAGTCTGTGTGGATGTGATTTGAGTGGTGGTCTGTACATTACCAGTCTGTGTGGATGTGATTTGAGTGGTGGTCTGTACAGTACCAGTCTGTGTGGATGTGATTTGATTTGAGTGGTGGTCTGTACAGTACCAGTCTGTGTGGATGTGATTTGAGTGGTGGTCTGTACAGGAAACAGTCTGTGTGGATGTGATTTGAGTGGTGGTCTGTACAGTACCAGTCTGTGTGGATTTGATTTGAGTGGTGGTCTGTACAGTACCAGTCTGTGTGGATGTGATTTGAGTGGTGGTCTGTACAGTACCAGTCTGTGTGGATGTGATTTGAGTGGTGGTCTGTTCCATACCAGTCTGTGTGTGGATGTGATGTGATTTGAGTGGTGGTCTGTACAGTACCAGTCTGTGTGGATTTGATTTGAGTGGTGGTCTGTACAGTACCAGTCTGTGGGGATGTGGTTTGAGTGGTGTTCTGTACAGTACCAGTCTGTGTGGATGTGATTTGAGTGGTGGTCTGTACTGTACCAGTCTGTGTGGATGTGATTTGAGTGGTGGTCTGTACATTACCAGTCTGTGTGGATGTGATTTGAGTGGTGGTCTGTATAGTACCAGTCTGTGGATGTGATTTGAGTGGTGGTCTGTACAGTACCAGTCTGTGTGGATGTGATTTGAGTGGTGGTCTGTACAGTACCAGTCTGTGTGGATGTGATTTGAGTGGTGGTCTGTACAGTACCAGTCTGTGTGGATGTGATTTGAGTGGTGGTCTGTACAGTACCAGTCTGTGTGGATGTGATTTGAGTGGTGGTCTGTACAGTACCAGTCTGTGTGGATGTGATTTGAGTGGTGGTCTGTACAGTACCAGTCTGTGTGGATGTGATTTGAGGGGTGGTCTGTACAGTACCAGTCTGTGTGGATGTGATTTGAGTGGTGGTCTGTACAGTACCAGTCTGTGTGGATGTGATTTGAGTGGTGGTCTGTACAGTACCAGTCTGTCTGGATGTGATTTGAGTGGTGGTCTGTACAGTACCAGTCTGTGTGGATGTGATTTGAGTGGTGGTCTGTACAGTACCAGTCTGTGTGGATGTGATTTGAGTGGTGGTCTGTACAGTACCAGTCTGTGTGGATGTGATTTGAGTGGTGGTCTGTACAGTACCAGTCTGTGTGGATGTGATTTGAGGGTGGTCTGTACAGTACCAGTCTGTGTGGATGTGATTTGAGTGGTGGTCTGTACAGTACCAGTCTGTGTGGATGTGATTTGAGTGGTGGTCTGTACAGTACCAGTCTGTCTGGATGTGATTTGAGTGGTGGTCTGTACAGTACCAGTCTGTGTGGATGTGATTTGAGTGGTGGTCTGTACAGTACCAGTCTGTATGGATGTGATTTGAGTGGTGGTCTGTACAGTACCAGTCTGTGTGGATGTGATTTGAGTAGTGGTCTGTATAGTACCAGTCTGTGTGGATGTGATTTGATTTGAGTGGTGGTCTGTACAGTACCAGTCTGTGTGGATGTGATTTGAGTGGTGGTCTGTACAGTACCAGTCTGTGTGGATGTGATTTGAGTGGTGGTCTGTACAGTACCAGTCTGTGTGGATGTGATTTGATTTGAGTGGTGGTCTGTACAGTACCAGTCTGTGTGGATGTGATTTGAGTGGTGGTCTGTACAGGAAACAGTCTGTGGATGTGATTTGAGTGGTGGTCTGTACAGTACCCGTCTGTGTGGATTTGATTTGAGTGGTGGTCTGTACAGTACCAGTCTGTGTGGATGTGATTTGAGTGGTGGTCTGTACAGTACCAGTCTGTGTGTGGATGTGATTTGAGTGGTGGTCTGTTCCATACCAGTCTGTGTGGATGTGATGTGATTTGAGTGGTGGTCTGTACAGTACCAGTCTGTGTGGATTTGATTTGAGTGGTGGTCTGTACAGTACCAGTCTGTGGGGATGTGGTTTGAGTGGTGTTCTGTACAGTACCAGTCTGTGTGGATGTGATTTGAGTGGTGGTCTGTACTGTACCAGTCTGTGTGGATGTGATTTGAGTGGTGGTCTGTACATTACCAGTCTGTGTGGATGTGATTTGAGTGGTGGTCTGTATAGTACCAGTCTGTGTGGATGTGATTTGAGTGGTGGTCTGTACAGTACCAGTCTGTGTGGATGTGATTTGAGTGGTGGTCTGTACAGTACCAGTCTGTGTGGATGTGATTTGAGTGGTGGTCTGTACAGTACCAGTCTGTGTGGATGTGATTTGAGTGGTGGTCTGTACAGTACCAGTCTGTGTGGATGTGATTTGAGTGGTGGTCTGTACAGTACCAGTCTGTGTGGATGTGATTTGAGTGGTGGTCTGTACAGTACCAGTCTGTGTGGATGTGATTTGAGGGGTGGTCTGTACAGTACCAGTCTGTGTGGATGTGATTTGAGTGGTGGTCTGTACAGTACCAGTCTGTGTGGATGTGATTTGAGTGGTGGTCTGTACAGTACCAGTCTGTCTGAATGTGATTTGAGTGGTGGTCTGTACAGTACCAGTCTGTGTGGATGTGATTTGAGTGGTGGTCTGTACAGTACCAGTCTGTGTGGATGTGATTTGAGTGGTGGTCTGTACAGTACCAGTCTGTGTGGATGTGATTTGAGTGGTGGTCTGTACAGTACCAGTCTGTGTGGATGTGATTTGATTTGAGTGGTGGTCTGTACAGTACCAGTCTGTGTGGATGTGATTTGAGTGGTGGTCTGTACAGTACCAGTCTGTGTGGATGTGATTTGAGTGGTGGTCTGTACAGTACCAGTCTGTGTGGATGTGATTTGAGTGGTGGTCTGTACATTACCAGTCTGTGTGGATGTGATTTGAGTGGTGGTCTGTATAGTACCAGTCTGTGTGGATGTGATTTGAGTGGTGGTCTGTACAGTACCAGTCTGTGTGGATGTGATTTGAGTGGTGGTCTGTACATTACCAGTCTGTGTGGATGTGATTTGAGTGGTGGTCTGTATAGTACCAGTCTGTGTGGATGTGATTTGAGTGGTGGTCTGTACAGTACCAGTCTGTGTGGATGTGATTTGAGTGGTGGTCTGTATAGTACCAGTCTGTGTGGATGTGATTTGAGTGGTGGTCTGTACAGTACCAGTCTGTGTGGATGTGATTTGAGTGGTGGTCTGTACAGTACCAGTCTGTGTGGATGTGATCTGAGTGGTGGTCTGTACATTACCAGTCTGTGTGGATGTGATTTGAGTGGTGGTCTGTCTGTACATTACCAGTCTGTGTGGATGTGATTTGATTGGTGGTCTGTACAGTACCAGTCTGTGTGGATGTGATTTGAGTGGTGGTCTGTACAGGACCAGTCTGTGTGGATGTGATTTGAGTGGTGGTCTGTACAGTACCAGTCTGTGTGGATGTGATTTGAGTGGTGGTCTGTACAGTACCAGTCTGTGTGGATGTGATTTGAGTGATGGTCTGTACATTACCAGTCTGTGTGGATGTGATTTGAGTGGTGGTCTGTATAGTACCAGTCTGTGTGGATGTGATTTGAGTGGTGGTCTGTACAGTACCAGTCTGTGTGGATGTGATTTGAGTGGTGGTCTGTACAGTACCAGTCTGTGTGGATGTGATTTGAGTGGTGGTCTGTATAGTACCAGTCTGTGTGGATGTGATTTGAGTGGTGGTCTGTACAGTACCAGTCTGTGTGGATGTGATTTGAGTGGTGGTCTGTACAGTACCAGTCTGTGTGGATGTGATTTGAGTGGTGGTCTGTACAGTACCAGTCTGTGTGGATGTGATTTGAGTGGTGGTCTGTACAGTTCCAGTCTGTGTGGATGTGATTTGAGTGGTGGTCTGTACAGTGTCTGGATGTGATTTGAGTGGTGGTCTGTGCAGTACCAGTCTGTGTGTGGATGTGATGTGACTTGAGTGGTGGTCTGTACAGTACCAGTCTGTGTGGATGTGATTTGAGTTGTAGTCTGTACAGTACCAGTCTGTGTGGATGTGATTTGAGTGGTGTTCTGTACAGTACCAGTCTGTCTGGATGTGATTTGAGTGGTGGTCTGTACAGTACCAGTCTGTGTGGATGTGATTTGAGTGGTGGTCTGTACAGTACCAGTCTGTGTGGATGATTTGATTTGAGTGGTGGTCTGTACAGTACCAGTCTGTGTGGATGTGATTTGAGTGGTGGTCTGTACAGTACCAGTCTGTGTGGATGTGATTTGAGTGGTGGTCTGTACAGTACCAGTCTGTGTGGATGTGATTTGAGTGGTGGTCTGTACATTACCAGTCTGTGTGGATGTGATTTGAGTGGTGGTCTGTATAGTACCAGTCTGTGGATGTGATTTGAGTGGTGGTCTGTACAGTACCAGTCTGTGTGGATGTGATTTGAGTGGTGGTCTGTACAGTACCAGTCTGTGTGGATGTGATTTGAGTGGTGGTCTGTACAGTACCAGTCTGTGTGGATGTGATTTGAGTGGTGGTCTGTACAGTTCCAGTCTGTGTGGATGTGATTTGAGTGGTGGTCTGTACAGTGTGGATGTGATTTGAGTGGTGGTCTGTGCAGTACCAGTCTGTGTGGATGTGATGTGATTTGAGTGGTGGTCTGTACAGTACCAGTCTGTGTGGATGTGATTTGAGTTGTAGTCTGTACAGTACCAGTCTGTGTGGATGTGATTTGAGTGGTGTTCTGTACAGTACCAGTCTGTCTGGATGTGATTTGAGTGGTGGTCTGTACAGTACCAGTCTGTGTGGATGTGATTTGAGTGGTGGTCTGTACAGTACCAGTCTGTGTGGATGTGATTTGATTTGAGTGGTGGTCTGTACAGTACCAGTCTGTGTGGATGTGATTTGAGTGGTGGTCTGTACAGTACCAGTCTGTGGATGTGATTTGAGTGGTGGTCTGTACAGTACCAGTCTGTGTGGATGTGATTTGAGTGGTGGTCTGTACAGTACCAGTCTGTGTGGATGTGATTTGAGTGGTGGTCTGTATAGTACCAGTCTGTGTGGATGTGATTTGAGTGGTGGTCTGTACATTACCAGTCTGTGATGTGATTTGAGTGGTGGTCTGTACAGTACCAGTATGTGTGGATGTGATTTGAGTGGTGGTCTGTACAGTACCAGTCTGTGTGGATGTGATTTGAGTGGTGGTCTGTACAGTACCAGTCTGTGTGGATGTGATTTGAGTGGTGGTCTGTACAGTACCAGTCTGTGTGGATGTGATTTGAGTGGTGGTCTGTACAGTACCAGTCTGTGTGGATGTGATTTGAGTGGTGGTCTGTACATTACCAGTCTGTGTGGATGTGATTTGAGTGGTGGTCTGTCTGTACATTACCAGTCTGTGTGGATGTGATTTGAGTGGTGGTCTGTACAGTACCAGTCTGTGTGGATGTGATTTGAGTGGTGGTCTGTACAGGACCAGTCTGTGTGGATGTGATTTGAGTGGTGGTCTGTACAGTACCAGTCTGTGTGGATGTGATTTGAGTGGTGGTCTGTACAGTACCAGTCTGTGTGGATGTGATTTGAGTGATGGTCTGTACAGTACCAGTCTGTGTGGATGTGATTTGAGTGGTGGTCTGTATAGTACCAGTCTGTGTGGATGTGATTTGAGTGGTGGTCTGTACAGTACCAGTCTGTGTGGATGTGATTTGAGTGGTGGTCTGTACAGTACCAGTTTGTGTGGATGTGATTTGAGTGGTGGTCTGTACAGTACCAGTCTGTGTGGATGTGATTTGAGTGGTGGTCTGTACAGTACCAGTCTGTGTGGATGTGATTTGAGTGGTGGTCTGTACAGTACCAGTCTGTGTGGATGTGATTTGAGTGGTGGTCTGTACAGTACCAGTCTGTGTGGATGTGATTTGATTTGAGTGGTGGTCTGTACAGTACCAGTCTGTGTGGATGTGATTTGAGTAGTGGTCTGTACAGTACCAGTCTGTGTGGATGTGATTTGATTTGAGTGGTGGTCTGTACAGTACCAGTCTGTGTGGATGTGATTTGAGTGGTGGTCTGTACAGTACCAGTCTGTGTGGATGTGATTTGAGTGGTGGTCTGTACAGTACCAGTCTGTGTGGATGTGATTTGAGTGGTGGTCTGTACATTACCAGTCTGTGTGGATGTGATTTGAGTGGTGGTCTGTACAGTACCAGTCTGTGTGGATGTGATTTGAGTGGTGGTCTGTACAGTACCAGTCTGTGTGGATGTGATTTGAGTGGTGGTCTGTACAGTACCAGTCTGTGTGGATGTGATTTGAGTGGTGGTCTGTACAGTACCAGTCTGTGTGGATGTGATTTGAGTGGTGGTCTGTACAGTACCAGTCTGTGTGGATGTGATTTGGTGGTGGTCTGTACAGTACCAGTCTGTCTGGATGTGATTTGAGTGGTGGTCTGTACAGTACCAGTCTGTGTGGATGTGATTTGAGTGGTGGTCTGTACAGTACCAGTCTGTGTGGATGTGATTTGAGTGGTGGTCTGTACAGTACCAGTCTGTGTGGATGTGATTTGAGTGGTGGTCTGTACAGTACCAGTCTGTGTGGATGTGATTTGATTTGAGTGGTGGTCTGTACAGTACCAGTCTGTGTGGATGTGATTTGAGTGGTGGTCTGTACAGTACCAGTCTGTGTGGATGTGATTTGAGTGGTGGTCTGTACAGTACCAGTCTGTGTGGATGTGATTTGAGTGGTGGTCTGTACATTACCAGTCTGTGTGGATGTGATTTGAGTGGTGGTCTGTACAGTACCAGTCTGTGTGGATGTGATTTGAGTGGTGGTCTGTACAGTACCAGTCTGTGTGGATGTGATTTGAGTGGTGGTCTGTACAGTACCAGTCTGTGTGGATGTGATTTGAGTGGTGGTCTGTATAGTACCAGTCTGTGTGGATGTGATTTGAGTGGTGGTCTGTACAGTACCAGTGTCTGTGTGGATGTGATTTGAGTGGTGGTCTGTACAGTACCAGTCTGTGTGGATGTGATTTGAGTGGTGGTCTGTACAGTACCAGTCTGTGTGGATGTGATTTGAGTGGTGGTCTGTCTGTACATTACCAGTCTGTGTGGATGTGATTTGAGTGGTGGTCTGTACAGTACCAGTCTGTGTGGATGTGATTTGAGTGGTGGTCTGTACAGGACCAGTCTGTGTGGATGTGATTTGAGTGGTGGTCTGTACATTACCAGTCTGTGTGGATGTGATTTGAGTGGTGGTCTGTACAGTACCAGTCTGTGTGGATGTGATTTGAGTGGTGGTCTGTACAGTACCAGTCTGTGTGGATGTGATTTGAGTGGTGGTCTGTACAGTACCAGTCTGTGTGGATGTGATTTGAGTGGTGGTCTGTACAGTACCAGTCTGTGTGGATGTGATTTGGTGGTGG
Organism: Oncorhynchus keta; assembly: GCF_023373465.1. Classification (NCBI taxonomy): domain Eukaryota; kingdom Metazoa; phylum Chordata; class Actinopteri; order Salmoniformes; family Salmonidae; genus Oncorhynchus; species Oncorhynchus keta. The sequence goes on from NW_026282838.1 coordinate 155,089, forward strand.
TCTGTACAGTACCAGTCTGTGTGGATGTGATTTGAGTGGTGGTCTGTATAGTACCAGTCTGTGTGGATGTGATTTGAGTGGTGGTCTGTACAGTACCAGTCTGTGTGGATGTGATTTGAGTGGTGGTCTGTACAGTACCAGTCTGTGTGGATGTGATTTGAGTGGTGGTCTGTATAGTACCAGTCTGTGTGGATGTGATTTGAGTGGTGGTCTGTACAGTACCAGTCTGTGTGGATGTGATTTGAGTGGTGGTCTGTACAGTACCAGTCTGTGTGGATGTGATTTGAGTGGTGGTCTGTACATTACCAGTCTGTGTGGATGTGATTTGAGTGGTGGTCTGTATAGTACCAGTCTGTGTGGATGTGATTTGAGTGGTGGTCTGTACAGTACCAGTCTGTGTGGATGTGATTTGAGTGGTGGTCTGTACAGTACCAGTCTGTGTGGATTTGATTTGAGTGGTGGTCTGTACAGTACCAGTCTGTGTGGATGTGATTTGAGTGGTGGTCTGTACAGTACCAGTCTGTGTGGATGTGATTTGAGTGGTGGTCTGTACAGTACCAGTCTGTGTGGATGTGATTTGAGTGGTGGTCTGTACAGTACCAGTCTGTGTGGATGTGATTTGAGGGTGGTCTGTACAGTACCAGTCTGTGTGGATGTGATTTGAGTGGTGGTCTGTACAGTACCAGTCTGTGTGGATGTGATTTGAGTGGTGGTCTGTACAGTACCAGTCTGTCTGAATGTGATTTGAGTGGTGGTCTGTACAGTACCAGTCTGTGTGGATGTGATTTGAGTGGTGGTCTGTACAGTACCAGTCTGTGTGGATGTGATTTGAGTGGTGGTCTGTACAGTACCAGTCTGTGTGGATGTGATTTGAGTGGTGGTCTGTACAGTACCAGTCTGTGTGGATGTGATTTGAGGGTGGTCTGTACAGTACCAGTCTGTGTGGATGTGATTTGAGTGGTGGTCTGTACAGTACCAGTCTGTGTGGATGTGATTTGAGTGGTGGTCTGTACAGTACCAGTCTGTCTGGATGTGATTTGAGTGGTGGTCTGTACAGTACCAGTCTGTGTGGATGTGATTTGAGTGGTGGTCTGTACAGTACCAGTCTGTATGGATGTGATTTGAGTGGTGGTCTGTACAGTACCAGTCTGTGTGGATGTGATTTGAGTAGTGGTCTGTACAGTACCAGTCTGTGTGGATGTGATTTGATTTGAGTGGTGGTCTGTACAGTACCAGTCTGTGTGGATGTGATTTGAGTGGTGGTCTGTACAGTACCAGTCTGTGTGGATGTGATTTGAGTGGTGGTCTGTACAGTACCAGTCTGTGTGGATGTGATTTGATTTGAGTGGTGGTCTGTACAGTACCAGTCTGTGTGGATGTGATTTGAGTGGTGGTCTGTACAGGAAACAGTCTGTGTGGATGTGATTTGAGTGGTGGTCTGTACAGTACCCGTCTGTGTGGATTTGATTTGAGTGGTGGTCTGTACAGTACCAGTCTGTGTGGATGTGATTTGAGTGGTGGTCTGTACAGTACCAGTCTGTGTGTGGATGTGATTTGAGTGGTGGTCTGTTCCATACCAGTCTGTGTGTGGATGTGATGTGATTTGAGTGGTGGTCTGTACAGTACCAGTCTGTGTGGATTTGATTTGAGTGGTGGTCTGTACAGTACCAGTCTGTGGGGATGTGGTTTGAGTGGTGTTCTGTACAGTACCAGTCTGTGTGGATGTGATTTGAGTGGTGGTCTGTACTGTACCAGTCTGTGTGGATGTGATTTGAGTGGTGGTCTGTACATTACCAGTCTGTGTGGATGTGATTTGAGTGGTGGTCTGTATAGTACCAGTCTGTGTGGATGTGATTTGAGTGGTGGTCTGTACAGTACCAGTCTGTGTGGATGTGATTTGAGTGGTGGTCTGTACAGTACCAGTCTGTGTGGATGTGATTTGAGTGGTGGTCTGTACAGTACCAGTCTGTGTGGATGTGATTTGAGTGGTGGTCTGTACAGTACCAGTCTGTGTGGATGTGATTTGAGTGGTGGTCTGTACAGTACCAGTCTGTGTGGATGTGATTTGAGTGGTGGTCTGTACAGTACCAGTCTGTGTGGATGTGATTTGAGGGTGGTCTGTACAGTACCAGTCTGTGTGGATGTGATTTGAGTGGTGGTCTGTACAGTACCAGTCTGTGTGGATGTGATTTGAGTGGTGGTCTGTACAGTACCAGTCTGTCTGAATGTGATTTGAGTGGTGGTCTGTACAGTACCGGTCTGTGTGGATGTGATTTGAGTGGTGGTCTGTACAGTACCAGTCTGTATGGATGTGATTTGAGTGGTGGTCTGTACAGTACCAGTCTGTGTGGATGTGATTTGAGTAGTGGTCTGTACAGTACCAGTCTGTGTGGATGTGATTTGATTTGAGTGGTGGTCTGTACAGTACCAGTCTGTGTGGATGTGATTTGAGTGGTGGTCTGTACAGTACCAGTCTGTGTGGATGTGATTTGAGTGGTGGTCTGTACAGTACCAGTCTGTGTGGATGTGATTTGAGTGGTGGTCTGTACATTACCAGTCTGTGTGGATGTGATTTGAGTGGTGGTCTGTATAGTACCAGTCTGTGTGGATGTGATTTGAGTGGTGGTCTGTACAGTACCAGTCTGTGGATGTGATTTGAGTGGTGGTCTGTACATTACCAGTCTGTGTGGATGTGATTTGAGTGGTGGTCTGTATGGTACCAGTCTGTGTGGATGTGATTTGAGTGTTGGTCTGTACAGTACCAGTCTGTGGATGTGATTTGAGTGGTGGTCTGTACAGTACCAGTCTGTGTGGATGTGATTTGAGTGGTGGTCTGTACAGTACCAGTCTGTGTGGATGTGATTTGGTGGTGGTCTGTACAGTACCAGTCTGTGTGGATGTGATTTGAGTGGTGGTCTGTACATTTTACCAGTCTGTGTGGATGTGATTTGAGTGGTGGTCTGTCTGTACATTACCAGTCTGTGTGGATGTGATTTGATTGGTGGTCTGTACAGTACCAGTCTGTGTGGATGTGATTTGAGTGGTGGTCTGTACAGGACCAGTCTGTGTGGATGTGATTTGAGTGGTGGTCTGTACAGTACCAGTCTGTGTGGATGTGATTTGAGTGGTGGTCTGTACAGTACCAGTCTGTGTGGATGTGATTTGAGTGGTGGTCTGTACATTACCAGTCTGTGTGGATGTGATTTGAGTGGTGGTCTGTATAGTACCAGTCTGTGTGGATGTGATTTGAGTGGTGGTCTGTACAGTACCAGTCTGTGTGGATGTGATTTGAGTGGTGGTCTGTACAGTACCAGTCTGTGTGGATTTGATTTGAGTGGTGGTCTGTACAGTACCAGTCTGTGTGGATGTGATTTGGTGGTGGTCTGTACAGTACCAGTCTGTGTGGATGTGATTTGAGTGGTGGTCTGTACAGTACCAGTCTGTGTGGATGTGATTTGAGTGGTGGTCTGTACAGTACCAGTCTGTGTGGATGTGATTTGAGTGGTGGTCTGTACAGTTCCAGTCTGTGTGGATGTGATTTGAGTGGTGGTCTGTACAGTGTGGATGTGATTTGAGTGGTGGTCTGTGCAGTACCAGTCTGTGTGTGATGTGATGTGACTTGAGTGGTGGTCTGTACAGTACCAGTCTGTGTGGATGTGATTTGAGTGGTGTTCTGTACAGTACCAGTCTGTCTGGATGTGATTTAGTGGTGGTCTGTACAGTACCAGTCTGTGTGGATGTGATTTGAGTGGTGGTCTGTACAGTACCAGTCTGTGTGGATGTGATTTGATTTGGTGGTCTGTACAGTACCAGTCTGTGTGGATGTGATTTGAGTGGTGGTCTGTACAGTACCAGTCTGTGTGGATGTGATTTGAGTGGTGGTCTGTACAGTACCAGTCTGTGTGGATGTGATTTGAGTGGTGGTCTGTACATTACCAGTCTGTGTGGATGTGATTTGAGTGGTGGTCTGTACAGTACCAGTCTGTGTGGATGTGATTTGAGTGGTGGTCTGTACAGTACCAGTCTGTGTGGATGTGATTTGAGTGGTGGTCTGTACAGTACCAGTCTGTGTGGATGTGATTTGAGTGGTGGTCTGTACAGTACCAGTCTGTGTGGATGTGATTTGAGTGGTGGTCTGTACAGTACCAGTCTGTGTGGATGTGATTTGGTGGTGGTCTGTACAGTACCAGTCTGTGTGGATGTGATTTGAGTGGTGGTCTGTATGGTACCAGTCTGTGTGGATGTGATTTGGGTGGTGGTCTGTACAGTACCAGTCTGTGTGGATGTGATTTGAGTGGTGGTCTGTCTGTACAGTACCAGTCTGTGGATGTGATTTGGTGGTGGTCTGTACAGTACCAGTCTGTGTGGATGTGATTTGAGTGGTGGTCTGTACAGTACCAGTCTGTGTGGATGTGATTTGAGTGGTGGTCTACCAGTACCAGTCTGTGTGGATGTGATTTGGTGGTGGTCTGTACAGTACCAGTCTGTGTGGATGTGATTTGAGTGGTGGTCTGTACAGTACCAGTCTGTGTGGATGTGATTTGAGTGGTGGTCTGTACAGTACCAGTCTGTGTGGATGTGATTTGAGTGGTGGTCTGTACAGTACCAGTCTGTGTGGATGTGATTTGAGTGGTGGTCTGTACAGTACCAGTCTGTGTGGATGTGATTTGAGTGGTGGTCTGTACAGTACCAGTCTGTGTGGATGTGATTTGAGTGGTGGTCTGTACAGTACCAGTCTGTGTGGATGTGATTTGAGTGGTGGTCTGTACAGTACCAGTCTGTGTGGATGTGATTTGAGTGGTGGTCTGTACAGTACCAGTCTGTGTGGATGTGATTTGAAGTGGTGGTCTGTACAGTACCAGTCTGTGTGGATGTGATTTGAGTGGTGGTCTGTACAGTACCAGTCTGATGTGATTTGATTTGAGTGGTGGTCTGTACAGTACCAGTCTGTGTGGATGTGATTTGAGTGGTGGTCTGTACAGTACCAGTCTGTGGATGTGATTTAGTGGTGGTCTGTACAGTACCAGTCTGTGTGGATGTGATTTGAGTGGTGGTCTGTACAGTACCAGTCTGTTTGGATGTGATTTAGTGGTGGTCTGTACAGTACCAGTCTGTGTGGATGTGATTTGAGTGGTGGTCTGTACAGTACCAGTCTGTGTGGATGTGATTTGAGTGGTGGTCTGTACAGTACCAGTCTGTGTGGATGTGATTTGAGTGGTGGTCTGTACAGTACCAGTCTGTGTGGATGTGATTTGAGTGGTGGTCTGTCCAGTACCAGTCTGTGTGGATGTGAAATTTGAGTGGTGGTCTGTACAGTACCAGTCTGTCTGGATTGATTTGAGTGGTGGTCTGTACAGTACCAGTCTGTGTGGATGTGATTTGAGTGGTGGTCTGTACAGTACCAGTCTGTGGATGATTTGATTTGAGTGGTGGTCTGTACAGTACCAGTCTGTGTGGATGTGATTTGAGTGGTGGTCTGTACAGTACCAGTCTGTGTGGATGTGATGATTTGAGTGGTGGTCTGTACAGTACCAGTCTGTGTGGATGTGATTTGAGTGGTGGTCTGTACAATTACCAGTCTTTGTGGATGTGATTTTGGTGGTGGTCTGTACAGTACCAGTCTGTGTGGATGTGATTTGAGTGGTGGTCTGTACAGTACCAGTCTGTGTGGATGTGATTTGAGTGGTGGTCTGTACAGTACCAGTCTGTGTGGATGTGATTTGAGTGGTGGTCTGTACAGTACCAGTCTGTGGATGTGATTTGAGTGGTGGTCTGTACAGTACCAGTCTGTGTGGATGTGATTTGAGTGGTGGTCTGTACAGTACCAGTCTGTGGATGTGATTTGAGTGGTGGTCTGTACAGTACCAGTCTGTGTGGATGTGATTTGAGTGATGGTCTTACAGTACCAGTCTGTGTGGATGTGATTTGAGTGGTGGTCTGTACAGTACCAGTCTGTGGATGTGATTTGAGTGGTGGTCTGTACCAGGACCAGTCTGTGGATGTGATTTGAGTGGTGGTCTGTACAGTACCAGTCTGTGTGGATGTGATTTGAGTGGTGGTCTGTACAGTACCAGTCTGTGGATGTGATTTGAGTGGTGGTCTGTACAGTACCAGTCTGTGTGGATGTGATTTGAGTGGTGGTCTGTACAGTACCAGTCTGTGGATGTGATTTGAGTGGTGGTCTGTACAGTACCAGTCTGTGTGGATGTGATTTGGTGGTGGTCTGTACAGTACCAGTCTGTGATGGATGTGATTTGAGTGGTGGTCTGTACAGTACCAGTCTGTGTGGATGTGATTTGAGTGGTGGTCTGTACAGTACCAGTCTGTGTGGATGTGATTTGAGTGGTGGTCTGTACAGTACCAGTCTGTGTGGATGTGATTTGGTGGTGGTCTGTACAGTACCAGTCTGTGTGGATGTGATTTGAGTGGTGGTCTGTACAGTACCAGTCTGTGGATGTGATTTGAGTGGTGGTCTGTACAGTACCAGTCTGTGTGGATGTGATTTGAGTGGTGGTCTGTACATTACCAGTCTGTGTGGATGTGATTTGAGTGGTGGTCTGTAGTACCAGTCTGTGGATGTGATTTGAGTGGTGGTCTGTACAGTACCAGTCTGTGTGGATGTGATTTGAGTGGTGGTCTGTACAGTACCAGTCTGTGTGGATGTGATTTGAGTGGTGGTCTGTACAGTACCAGTCTGTGTGGATGTGATTTGAGTGGTGGTCTAGCACAGTACCAGTCTGTGGATGTGATTTGAGTGGTGGTCTGTACAGTACCAGTCTGTGTGGATGTGATTGAGTGGTGGTCTGTACAGTACCAGTCTGTGTGGATGTGATTTGAGTGGTGGTCTGTACAGTACCAGTCTGTGTGGATGTGATTTGTAGTGGTGGTCTGTACAGTACCAGTCTGTGTGGATGTGATTTGAGTGGTGGTCTGTACAGTACCAGTCTGTCTGGATGTGATTTGAGTGGTGGTCTGTACAGTACCAGTCTGTGTGGATGTGATTTGAGTGGTGGTCTGTACAGTACCAGTCTGTGTGGATGTGATTTTGAGTGGTGGTCTGTACAGTACCAGTCTGTGTGGATGTGATTTGAGTGGTGGTCTGTACAGTACCAGTCTGTGTGGATGTGATTTTGAGTGGTCTGTACAGTACCAGTCTGTGTGGATGTGATTTGAGTGGTGGTCTGTACAGTACCAGTCTGTGTGGATGTGATTTGAGTGGTGGTCTGTACAGTACCAGTCTGTGTGGATGTGATTTGAGTGGTGGTCTGTACAGTACCAGTCTGTGTGGATGTGATTTGAGTGGTGGTCTGTACAGTACCAGTCTGTGTGGATGTGATTTGGTGGTGGTCTGTACAGTACCAGTCTGTGTGGATGTGATTTGAGTGGTGGTCTGTACAGTACCAGTCTGTGTGGATGTGATTTGAGTGGTGGTCTGTACAGTACCAGTCTGTGTGGATGTGATTTGAGTGGTGGTCTGTACAGTACCAGTCTGTGTGGATGTGATTTGAGTGGTGGTCTGTACAGTACCAGTCTGTGGATGTGATTTGATTTGGTGGTGGTCTGTACAGTACCAGTCTGTGTGGATGTGATTTGAGTGGTGGTCTGTACAGGACCAGTCTGTGTGGATGTGATTTGAGTGGTGGTCTGTACAGTACCAGTCTGTGTGGATTGATTTGGTGGTGGTCTGTACAGTACCAGTCTGTGTGGATGTGATTTGGTGGTGGTCTGTACAGTACCAGTCTGTGTGGATGTGATTTGGTGGTGGTCTGTACAGTACCAGTCTGTGTGGATGTGATTTGAGTGGTGGTCTGTACAGTACCAGTCTGTGTGGATTTGATTTGAGTGGTGGTCTGTACAGTACCAGTCTGTGTGGATGTGGTTTGAGTGGTGTTCTGTACAGTACCAGTCTGTGTGGATGTGATTTGAGTGGTGGTCTGTACAGTACCAGTCTGTGTGGATGTGATTTGAGTGGTGGTCTGTACAGTACCAGTCTGTGTGGATGTGATTTGAGTGGTGGTCTGTACATTTACCAGTCTGTGTGGATGTGATTTGAGTGGTGGTCTGTACAGTACCAGTCTGTGGATGTGATTTGAGTGGTGGTCTGTACAGTACCAGTCTGTGTGGATGTGATTTGAGTGGTGGTCTGTACAGTACCAGTCTGTGTGGATGTGATTTAGTGGTGGTCTGTACAGTACCAGTCTGTGGATGTGATTTGAGTGGTGGTCTGTACAGTACCAGTCTGTGTGAATGTGATTTGAGTGGTGGTCTGTACAGTACCAGTCTGTGTGGATGTGATTTGAGTGGTGGTCTGTACAGTACCAGTCTGTGTGAATTTGATTTGAGTGGTGGTCTGTACAGTACCAGTCTGTGTGGATGTGATTTGAGTGGTGGTCTGTACAGTACCAGTCTGTCTGGATGTGATTTGAGTGGTGGTCTGTACAGTACCAGTCTGTGTGGATGTGATTTGAGTGGTGGTCTGTACAGTACCAGTCTTTGTGGATTTGATTTGAGTGGTGGTCTGTACAGTACCAGTCTGTGTGGATGTGATTTGAGTAGTGGTCTGTACAGTACCAGTCTGTGTGGATGTGATTTGATTTGAGTGGTGGTCTGTACAGTACCAGTCTGTGTGGATGTGATTTGAGCGGTCGTCTGTACAGTACCAGTCTGTGTGGATGTGATTTGAGTGGTGGTCTGTACAGTACCAGTCTGTGTGGATGTGATTTGAGTGGTGGTCTGTACAGTACCAGTCTGTGTGGATGTGATTTGAGTGGTGGTCTGTACAGTACCAGTCTGTGTGGATGTGATTTGGTGGTGGTCTGTACAGTACCAGTCTGTGGATGTGATTTGAGTTGAGTGGTGGTCTGTACAGTACCAGTCTGTGTGGATGTGATTTGAGTGGTGGTCTGTACAGTACCAGTCTGTGTGGATGTGATTTGAGTGGTGGTCTGTACAGTACCAGTCTGTGTGGATGTGATTTGAGTGGTGGTCTGTACAGTACCAGTCTGTGTGGATGTGATTTGGTGGTGGTCTGTACAGTACCAGTCTGTGTGGATGTGATTTGAGTGGTGGTCTGTACAGTACCAGTCTGTGGATGTGATTTGAGTGGTGGTCTGTACAGTACCAGTCTGTGTGGATGTGATTTGAGTGGTGGTCTGTACAGTACCAGTCTGTGTGGATGTGATTTGAGTGGTGGTCTGTACAGTACCAGTCTGTGGATGTGATTTGATTTGGTGGTCTGTACAGTACCAGTCTGTGTGGATGTGATTTGAGTGGTGGTCTGTACAGTACCAGTCTGTGTGGATGTGATTTGAGTGGTGGTCTGTACAGTACCAGTCTGTGGATGTGATTTGAGTGGTGGTCTGTACAGTACCAGTCTGTGGATGTGATGATTTGAGTGGTGGTCTGTACAGTACCAGTCTGTGTGGATGTGATTTGAGTGGTGGTCTGTACAGTACAGTCTGTGTGAATGTGATTTGAGTGGTGGTCTCAGTACCGAGTCTGTGGATGTGATTTGAGTGGTGGTCTGTACAGTACCAGTCTGTGTGGATGTGATTTGAGTGGTGGTCTGTACAGTACCCGTCTGTATGTATGTGATTTGAGTGGTGGTCTGTACAGTACCACTCTGTGTGGATGTGATTTGATTTGGAGTGGTGGTCTGTACAGTACCAGTCTGTGTGGATGTGATTTGAGTGGTGGTCTGTACAGTACCAGTCTGTGTGGATGTGATTTGAGTGGTGGTCTGTACAGTACCAGTCTGTGTGGATGTGATTTGAGTGGTGGTCTGTACAGTACCAGTCTGTGTGGATGTGATTTGAGTGGTGGTCTGTACAGTACCAGTCTGTGTGGATGTGATTTGAGTGGTGGTCTGTACAGTACCAGTCTGTATGGATGTGATTTGAGTGGTGGTCTGTACAGTACCAGTCTGTGTGGATGTGATTTGAGTAGTGGTCTGTACAGTACCAGTCTGTGTGGATGTGATTTGATTTGAGTGGTGGTCTGTACAGTACCAGTCTGTGTGGATGTGATTTGAGTGGTGGTCTGTACAGTACCAGTCTGTGTGGATGTGATTTGAGTGGTGGTCTGTACAGTACCAGTCTGTGTGGATGTGATTTGAGTGGTGGTCTGTACAGTACCAGTCTGTGTGGATGTGATTTGAGTGGTGGTCTGTACAGTACCAGTCTGTGTGGATGTGATTTTGAGTGGTGGTCTGTACAGTACCAGTCTGTGGATGTGATTTGAGTGGTGGTCTGTACAGTACCAGTCTGTGTGGATGTGATTTGAGTGGTGGTCTGTACAGTACCAGTCTGTGTGGATGTGATTTGAGTGGTGGTCTGTACAGTACCAGTCTGTGTGGATGTGATTTGAGTGGTGGTCTGTACAGTACCAGTCTGTGTGGATGTGATTTGAGTGGTGGTCTGTACAGTACCAGTCTGTGTGGATGTGTTTTGAGTGGTGGTCTGTACAGTACCAGTCTGTGTGGATGTGATTTGAGTGGTGGTCTGTACAGTACCAGTCTGTGTGGATGTGATGTGATTTGAGTGGTGGTCTGTACAGTACAAGTCTGTGTGGATGTGATTTGAGTGGTGGTCTGTACAGTACCAGTCTGTATGGATGTGATTTGAGTGGTGGTCTGTACAGTACCAGTCTGTGTGGATGTGATTTGAGTGGTGGTCTGTACAGTACCCGTCTGTATGGATGTGATTTGAGTGGTGGTCTGTACAGTACCAGTCTGTGTGGATGTGATTTGATTTGAGTGGTGGTCTGTACAGTACCAGTCTGTGTGGATGTGATTTGAGTAGTGGTCTGTACAGTACCAGTCTGTGTGGATGTGATTTGAGTGGTGGTCTGTACAGTACCAGTCTGTGTGGATTTGATTTGAGTGGTGGTCTGTACAGTACCAGTCTGTGTGGATGTGATTTGAGTGGTGGTCTGTACAGTACCAGTCTCTGTGTGGATGTGATTTGAGTGGTGGTCTGTACAGTACCAGTCTGTGTGGATGTGATTTGAGTGGTGGTCTGTACAGTACCAGTCTGTGTGGATGTGATTTGAGTGGTGGTCTGTACAGTACCAGTCTGTGTGGATGTGATTTGAGTGGTGGTCTGTACAGTACCAGTCTGTGTGGATGTGATTTGAGTGGTGGTCTGTACAGTACCAGTCTGTGTGGATGTGATTTGAGTGGTGGTCTGTACAGTACCAGTCTGTGGATGTGATTTGATTTGAGTGGTGGTCTGTACAGTACCAGTCTGTGTGGATGTGATTTGAGTGGTGGTCTGTACAGTACCAGTCTGTGTGGATGTGATTTGAGTGGTGGTCTGTACCAGTGTGGATGTGATTTGAGTGGTGGTCTGTGCAGTACCAGTCTGTGTGGATGTGATTTGAGTGGTGGTCTGTGCGGTACCAGTCTGTGTGGATGTGATTTGAGTGGTGGTCTGTACAGTACCAGTCTGTGTGGATGTGATTTGAGTGGTGGTCTGTACAGTACCAATCTGTGTGGATGTGATTTGAGTGGTGGTCTGTACAGTACCAGTCTGTGTGGATGTGATTTGAGTGGTGGTCTGTACAGTACCAGTCTGTGTGGATGTGATTTGAGTGGTGGTCTGTACAGTACAAGTCTGTGTGGATGTGATTTGACTGGTGGTCAGTACAGTACCAGTCTGTATGGATGTGATTTGAGTGGTGGTCTGTACAGTACCAGTCTGTGTGGATGTGATTTGAGTAGTGGTCTGTACAGTACCAGTCTGTGGATGTGATTTGATTTGAGTGGTGGTCTGTACAGTACCAATCTGTGTGGATGTGATTTGAGTGGTGGTCTGTACAGTACCAGTCTGTGTGGATGTGATTTGAGTGGTGGTCTGTACAGGACCAGTCTGTGTGGATGTGATTTGAGTGGTGGTCTGTACAGTACCAGTCTGTGTGGATTTGATTTGAGTGGTGGTCTGTACAGTACCAGTCTGTGTGGATGTGATTTGAGTGGTGGTCTGTACAGTACCAGTCTGTGTGGATGTGATTTGAGTGGTGGTCTGTACATTACCAGTCTGTGGATGTGATGTGATTTGAGTGGTGGTCTGTACAGTACCAGTCTGTGTGGCTGTGATTTGAGTGGTGGTCTGTACAGTACCAGTCTGTGTGGATGTGATTTGAGTGGTGGTCTGTACAGTACCAGTCTGTGTGGATGTGATTTGAGTGGTGGTATGTACAGTACCAGTCTGTGTGGATGTGATTTGAGTGGTGGTCTGTACAGTACCAGTCTGTGTGGATTTGATTTGAGTGGTGGTCTGTACAGTACCAGTATGTGTGGATGTGATTTGAGTGGTGGTCAGTACAGTACCAGTCTGTATGGATGTGATTTGAGTGGTGGTCTGTACAGTACCAGTCTGTGTGGATGTGATTTGAGTGGTGGTCTGTACAGTACCAGTCTGTGTGGATGTGATTTGAGTGGTGGTCTGCACAGTACCAGTCTGTGTGGGTGTGATTTGAGTGGTGGTCTGTACAGTACCAGTCTGTGTGGATGTGATTTGAGTGGTGGTCTGTACAGTACCAGTCTGTGTGGATGTGATTTGAGTAGTGGTCTGTACAGTACCAGTCTGTGTGGATGTGATTTGAAGGGTGGTCTGTACAGGACCAGTCTGTGTGGATGTGATTTGAGTGGTGGTCTGTACAGTACCAGTCTGTGTGGATGTGATTTGAGTGGTGGTCTGTACAGTACCAGTCTGTGGATGTGATTTGAGTGGTGGTCTGTACAGTACCAGTCTGTGTGGATGTGATTTGAGTGGTGGTCAGTACAGTACCAGTCTGTATGGATGTGATTTGAGTGGTGGTCTGTACAGTACCAGTCTGTGTGGATGTGATTTGAGTAGTGGTCTGTACAGTACCAGTCTGTGTGGATGTGATTTGATTTGAGTGGTGGTCTGTACAGTACCAGTCTGTGGATGTGATTTGAGCAGTGGTCTGTACAGTACCAGTCTGTGTGGATGTGATTTGAGTGGTGGTCTGTACAGGACCAGTCTGTGTGGATGTGATTTGAGTGGTGGTCTGTACAGTACCAGTCTGTGTGGATTTGATTTGAGTGGTGGTCTGTACAGTACCAGTCTGTGTGGATGTGATTTGAGTGGTGGTCTGTACAGTGTGGATGTGATTTGAGTGGTGGTCTGTGCAGTACCAGTCTGTGTGTGGATGTGATGTGATTTGAGTGGTGGTCTGTACAGTACCAGTCTGTGTGGATGTGATTTGAGTGGTGGTCTGTACAGTACCAGTCTGTGTGGATGTGATTTGAGTGGTGGTCTGTACAGTACCAGTCTGTGTGGATGTGATTTGATTTGAGTGGTGGTCTGTACAGTACCAGTCTGTGTGGATGTGATTTGAGTGGTGGTCTGTACAGTGTGGATGTGATTTGAGTGGTGGTCTGTGCAGTACCAGTCTGTGTGTGATGTGATGTGATTTGAGTGGTGGTCTGTACAGTACAAGTCTGTGTGAATGTGATTTGAGTGGTGGTCTGCACAGTACCAGTCTGTATGGATGTGATTTGAGTGGTGGTCTGTACAGTACCAGTCTGTGTGGATGTGATTTGAGTGGTGGTCTGTACAGTACCACTCTGTGTGGATGTGATTTGATTTGAGTGGTGGTCTGTACAGTACCAGTCTGTGTGGATGTGATTTGAGTAGTGGTCTGTACAGTACCAGTCTGTGTGGATGTGATTTGAGTGGTGGTCTGTACAGTACCAGTCTGTGGATTTGATTTGAGTGGTGGTCTGTACAGTACCAGTCTGTGTGGATGTGATTTGAGTGGTGGTCTGTACAGTACCAGTCTGTGTGTGGATGTGATTTGAGTGGTGGTCTGTACAGTACCAGTCTGTGTGGATGTGATTTGAGTGGTGGTCTGTACAGTACCAGTCTGTGTGGATGTGATTTGAGTGGTGGTCTGTACAGTACCAGTCTGTGTGGATGTGATTTGAGTGGTGGTCTGTACAGTACCAGTCTGTGTGGATGTGATTTGAGTGGTGGTCTGTACAGTACCAGTCTGTGTGGATGTGATTTGAGTAGTGGTCTGTACAGTACCAGTCTGTGTGGATGTGATTTGATTTGAGTGGTGGTCTGTACAGTACCAATCTGTGTGGATGTGATTTGAGCGGTGGTCTGTACAGTACCAGTCTGTGTGGATGTGATTTGAGTGGTGGTCTGTACAGTGTGGATGTGATTTGATTTGAGTGGTGGTCTGTGCAGTACCAGTCTGTGTGGATGTGATTTGAGTGGTGGTCTGTGTGGTACCAGTCTGTGTGGATGTGATTTGAGTGGTGGTCTGTACAGTACCAGTCTGTGTGGATGTGATTTGAGTGGTGGTCTGTACAGTACCAGTCTGTGTGGATGTGATTTGAGTGGTGGTCTGTACAGTACCAGTCTGTGTGGATGTGATTTGAGTGGTGGTCTGTACAGTACCAGTCTGTGTGGATGTGATTTGAGTGGTGGTCTGTACAGTACAAGTCTGTGTGGATGTGATTTGACTGGTGGTCAGTACAGTACCAGTCTGTATGGATGTGATTTGAGTGGTGGTCTGTACAGTACCAGTCTGTGTGGATGTGATTTGAGTAGTGGTCTGTACAGTACCAGTCTGTGTGGATGTGATTTGATTTGAGTGGTGGTCTGTACAGTACCAGTCTGTGTGGATGTGATTTGAGCGGTGGTCTGTACAGTACCAGTCTGTGTGGATGTGATTTGAGTGGTGGTCTGTACAGGACCAGTCTGTGTGGATGTGATTTGAGTGGTGGTCTGTACAGTACCAGTCTGTGTGGATTTGATTTGAGTGGTGGTCTGTACAGTACCAGTCTGTGTGGATGTGATTTGAGTGGTGGTCTGTACAGTACCAGTCTGTGTGTGGATGTGATTTGAGTGGTGGTCTGTACATTACCAGTCTGTGTGTGGATGTGATGTGATTTGAGTGGTGGTCTGTACAGTACCAGTCTGTGTGGATGTGATTTGAGTGGTGGTCTGTACAGTACCAGTCTGTGTGGATGTGATTTGAGTGGTGGTCTGTACAGTACCAGTCTGTGTGGATGTGATTTGAGTGGTGGTCTGTACAGTACCAGTCTGTGTGGATGTGATTTGAGTGGTGGTCTGTACAGTACCAGTCTGTGTGGATTTGATTTGAGTGGTGGTCTGTACAGTACCAGTATGTGTGGATGTGATTTGAGTGGTGGTCAGTACAGTACCAGTCTGTATGGATGTGATTTGAGTGGTGGTCTGTACAGTACCAGTCTGTGTGGATGTGATTTGAGTGGTGGTCAGTACAGTACCAGTCTGTGTGGATGTGATTTGAGTGGTGGTCTGCACAGTACCAGTCTGTGTGGGTGTGATTTGAGTGGTGGTCTGTACAGTACCAGTCTGTGTGGATGTGATTTGAGTGGTGGCCTGTACAGTACCAGTCTGTGTGGATGTGATTTGAGTTGTGGTCTGTACAGTACCAGTCTGTGTGGTTGTGATTTGAAGGGTGGTCTGTACAGGACCAGTCTGTGTGGATGTGATTTGAGTGGTGGTCTGTACAGTACCAGTCTGTGTGGATTTGATTTGAGTGGTGGTCTGTACAGTACCAGTCTGTGTGGATGTGATTTGAGTGGTGGTCTGTACAGTACCAGTCTGTGTGTGGATGTGATTTGAGTGGTGGTCTGTACATTACCAGTCTGTGTGTGGATGTGATGTGATTTGAGTGGTGGTCTGTACAGTACCAGTCTGTGTGGATGTGATTTGAGTGGTGGTCTGTACAGTACCAGTCTGTGTGGATGTGATTTGAGTGGTGGTCTGTACATTATCAGTCTGTGTGGATGTGATTTGAGTGGTGGTCTGTACAGTACCAGTCTGTGTGGATTTGATTTGAGTGGTGGTCTGTACAGTACCAGTATGTGTGGATGTGATTTGAGTGGTGGTCTGTACAGTACCAGTCTGTGTGGATGTGATTTGAGTGGTGGTCTGTACAGTACCAGTCTGTGATGTGATTTGAGTGGTGGTCTGTGCAGTACCAGTCTGTGTGGATGTGATTTGAGTGGTGGTCTGTACAGTACCAGTCTGTGTGGATGTGATTTGAGTGGTGGTCTGTACAGTACCAGTCTGTGTGGATGTGATTTGAGTGGTGGTCTGTACAGTACCAGTCTGTGTGGATGTGATTTGAGTGGTGGTCTGTACAGTACCAGTCTGTGTGGATGTGATTTGAGTGGTGGTCTGTACAGTACCAGTCTGTGTGGATTTGATTTGAGTGGTGGTCTGTACAGTACCAGTCTGTGTGGATGTGATTTGAGTGGTGGTCTGTACAGTGTGGATGAGATTTGAGTGGTGGTCTGTGCAGTACCAGTCTGTGTGTGGATGTGATGTGATTTGGGTGGTGGTCTGTACAGTACCAGTCTGTGTGGATGTGATTTGAGTTGTGGTCTGTACAGTACCAGTCTGTGTGGATGTGATTTGAGTGGTTGTCTGTACAGTACCAGTCTGTGTGTATGTGATTTGAGTGGTGTTCTGTACAGTACCAGTCTGTGTGGATTTGATTTGAGTGGTGGTCTGTACAGTACCAGTCTGTGTGGATGTGATTTGAGTGGTGGTCTGTACAGTACCAGTCTGTGTGGATGCGATTTGAGTGGTGGTCTGTACATTATCAGTCTGTGTGGATGTGATTTGAGTGGTGGTCTGTACAGTACCAGTCTGTGTGGATTTGATTTGAGTGGTGGTCTGTACAGTACCAGTCTGTGTGGATGTGATTTGAGTGGTGGTCTGTACAGTACCAGTCTGTGTGGATGTGATTTGAGTGGTGGTCTGTACATTATCAGTCTGTGTGGATGTGATTTGAGTGGTGGTCTGTACAGTACCAGTCTGTGTGGATTTGATTTGAGTGGTGGTCTGTACAGTACCAGTATGTGTGGATGTGATTTGAGTGGTGGTCTGTACAGTACCAGTCTGTGTGGATGTGATTTGAGCGGTGGTCTGTACAGTACAAGCCTGTGTGAATGTGATTTGAGTGGTGGTCTGTACAGTACCAGTCTGTATGGATGTGATTTGAGTGGTGGTCTGTACAGTACCAGTCTGTGTGGATGTGATTTGAGTGGTGGTCTGTGCAGTACCAGTCTGTGTGGATGTGATTTGAGTGGTGGTCTGTACAGTACCAGTCTGTGTGGATGTGATTTGAGTGGTGTTCTGTACAGTACCAGTCTGTGTGGATTTGATTTGAGTGGTGGTCTGTACAGTAACAGTCTGTGTGGATGTGATTTGAGTGGTGGTCTGTACAGTACCAGTCTGTGGATGTGATTTGATTTGAGTGGTGGTCTGTACAGTACCAGTCTGTGTGGATGTGATTTGAGTGGTGGTCTGTACAGTACCAGTCTGTGTGGATGTGATTTGAGTGGTGGTCTGTACAGTACCAGTCTGTGTGGATTTGATTTGAGTGGTGGTCTGTACAGTACCAGTCTGTGTGGATGTGATTTGAGTGGTGGTCTGTACAGTACCAGTCTGTGTGGATGTGATTTGAGTGGTGGTCTGTACAGTACCAGTCTGTGTGGATGTGATTTGAGTGGTGGTCTGTACAGTACAAGTCTGTGTGGATGTGATTTGAGTGGTGGTCTGTACAGTACCAGTCTGTGTGGATGTGATTTGAGTGGTGGTCTGTACAGTACCAGTCTGTGTGGATGTGATTTGAGTGGTGGTCTGTACAGTACCAGTCTGTGTGGATGTGATTTGAGTGGTGGTCTGTACAGTACCAGTCTGTGTGGATGTGATTTGATTTGAGTGGTGGTCTGTACAGTACCAGTCTGTGTGGATGTGATTTGAGTGGTGGTCTGTACAGTACCAGTCTGTGTGGATGTGATTTGATTTGAGTGGTGGTCTGTACAGTACCAGTCTGTGTGGATGTGATTTGAGTGGTGGTCTGTACAGTACCAGTCTGTGTGGATGTGATTTGAGTAGTGGTCTGTACAGTACCAGTCTGTGTGGATGTGATTTGATTTGAGTGGTGGTCTGTACAGTACCAGTCTGTGTGGATGTGATTTGAGTAGTGGTCTGTACAGTACCAGTCTGTGGATGGATTTGATTTGAGCGGTGGTCTGTACAGTACCAGTCTGTGTGGATGTGATTTGAGTGGTGGTCTGTACAGTGTGGATGTGATTTGAGTGGTGGTCTGTGCAGTACCAGTCTGTGTGGATGTGATTTGAGTGGTGGTCTGTGCAGTACCAGTCTGTGTGGATGTGATTTGAGTGGTGGTCTGTACAGTACCAGTCTGTGTGGATGTGATTTGAGTGGTGGTCTGTACAGTACCAGTCTGTGTGGATGTGATTTGAGTGGTGGTCTGTACAGTACAAGTCTGTGTGGATGTGATTTGAGTGGTGGTCTGTACAGTACCAGTCTGTGTGGATGTGATTTGAGTGGTGGTCTGTACAGTACCAGTCTGTGTGGATGTGATTTGAGTGGTGGTCTGTACAGTACCAGTCTGTGTGAATGTGATTTGAGTGGTGGTCTGTACAGTACCAGTCTGTGTGGATGTGATTTGAGTGTTGGTCTGTACAGTACAAGTCTGTGTGGATGTGATTTGAGTGGTGGTCAGTACAGTACCAGTCTGTATGGATGTGATTTGAGTGGTGGTCTGTACAGTACCAGTCTGTGTGGAAGTGATTTGAGTAGTGGTCTGTACAGTACCAGTCTGTGTGGATGTGATTTGATTTGAGTGGTGGTCTGTACAGTACCAGTCTGTGTGGATGTGATTTGAGTGGTGGTCTGTACAGTACCAGTCTGTGTGGATGTGATTTGAGTGGTGGTCTGTACAGGACCAGTCTGTGTGGATGTGATTTGAGTGGTGGTCTGTACAGTACCAGTCTGTGTGTGGATGTGATGTGATTTGAGTGGTGGTCTGTACAGTACCAGTCTGTGTGGATGTGATTTGAGTGGTGGTCTGTACAGTACCAGTCTGTGTGGATTTGATTTGAGTGGTGGTCTGTACAGTACCAGTCTGTGTGGATGTGATTTGAGCGGTGGTCTGTACAGTACCAGTCTGT
The DNA here is from genome assembly GCF_023373465.1 of Oncorhynchus keta. Taxonomy (NCBI): domain Eukaryota; kingdom Metazoa; phylum Chordata; class Actinopteri; order Salmoniformes; family Salmonidae; genus Oncorhynchus; species Oncorhynchus keta. Next base: position 174,104 of record NW_026282838.1, read on the forward strand.
GTGGATGTGATTTGAGTGGTGGTCTGTACAGTACCAGTCTGTGTGGATGTGATTTGAGTGGTGGTCTGTACAGTACCAGTCTGTGTGGATGTGATGTGATTTGAGTGGTGGTCTGTACAGTACCAGTCTGTGTGGATGTGATTTGAGTTGTGGTCTGTACAGTACCAGTCTGTGTGGATGTGATTTGAGTGGTTGTCTGTACAGTACCAGTCTGTGTGGATGTGATTTGAGTGGTGTTCTGTACAGTACCAGTCTGTGTGGATTTGATTTGAGTGGTGGTCTGTACAGTAACAGTCTGTGTGGATGTGATTTGAGTGGTGGTCTGTACAGTACCAGTCTGTGTGGATGTGATTTGATTTGAGTGGTGGTCTGTACAGTACCAGTCTGTGTGGATGTGATTTGAGTGGTGGTCTGTACAGTACCAGTCTGTGTGGATGTGATTTGAGTAGTGGTCTGTACAGTACCAGTCTGTGTGGATGTGATTTGATTTGAGTGGTGGTCTGTACAGTACCAATCTGTGTGGATGTGATTTGAGCGGTGGTCTGTACAGTACCAGTCTGTGTGGATGTGATTTGAGTGGTGGTCTGTACAGTGTGGATGTGATTTGAGTGGTGGTCTGTACAGTACCAGTCTGTGTGAATGTGATTTGAGTGGTGGTCTGTACAGTACCAGTCTGTGTGGATGTGATTTGAGTGTTGGTCTGTACAGTACAAGTCTGTGTGGATGTGATTTGAGCGGTGGTCTGTACAGTACCAGTCTGTGTGGATGTGATTTGAGTGGTGGTCTGTACAGTGTGGATGTGATTTGAGTGGTGGTCTGTACAGTACCAGTCTGTGTGAATGTGATTTGAGTGGTGGTCTGTACAGTACCAGTCTGTGTGGATGTGATTTGAGTGTTGGTCTGTACAGTACAAGTCTGTGTGGATGTGATTTGAGTGGTGGTCAGTACAGTACCAGTCTGTATGGATGTGATTTGATTTGAGTGGTGGTCTGTACAGTACCAGTCTGTGTGGATGTGATTTGAGTGGTAGTCTGTACACTACCAGTCTGTGTGGATGTGATTTGAGTAGTGGTCTGCAGTACCAGTCTGTGTGGATGTGATTTGAGTGGTGGTCTGTGCAGTACCAGTCTGTGTGGATGTGATTTGAGTGGTGGTCTGTACAGTACCAGTCTGTGTGGATGTGATTTGAGTGGTGGTCTGTACAGTACCAGTCTGTGTGGATGTGATTTGAGTGGTGGTCTGTACAGTACCAGTCTGTGTGGATGTGATTTGAGTGGTGGTCTGTACAGTACCAGTCTGTGTGGATGTGATTTGAGTGGTGGTCTGTACAGTACAAGTCTGTGTGGATGTGATTTGAGTGGTGGTCTGTACAGTACCAGTCTGTGTGGATGTGATTTGAGTGGTGGTCTGTACAGTACCAGTCTGTGTGGATGTGATTTGAGTGGTGGTCTGTACAGTACCAGTCTGTGTGGATGTGATTTGAGTGGTGGTCTGTACAGTACCAGTCTGTGTGGATGTGATTTGAGTGGTGGTCTGTACAGGACAAGTCTGTGTGGATGTGATTTGAGTGGTGGTCAGTACAGTACCAGTCTGTATGGATGTGATTTGAGTGGTGGTCTGTACAGTACCAGTCTGTGTGGAAGTGATTTGAGTAGTGGTCTGTACAGTACCAGTCTGTGTGGATGTGATTTGATTTGAGTGGTGGTCTGTACAGTACCAGTCTGTGTGGATGTGATTTGAGTGGTTGTCTGTACAGTACCAGTCTGTGTGGATGTGATTTGAGTGGTGTTCTGTACAGTACCAGTCTGTGTGGATGTGATTTGAGTGGTGGTCTGTACAGTAACAGTCTGTGTGGATGTGATTTGAGTGGTGGTCTGTACAGTACCAGTCTGTGTGGATGTGATTTGATTTGAGTGGTGGTCTGTACAGTACAAGTCTGTGTGGATGTGATTTGAGTGGTGGTCAGTACAGTACCAGTCTGTATGGATGTGATTTGAGTGGTGGTCTGTACAGTACCAGTCTGTGTGGAAGTGATTTGAGTAGTGGTCTGTACAGTACCAGTCTGTGTGGATGTGATTTGATTTGAGCGGTGGTCTGTACAGTACCAGTCTGTGTGGATGTGATTTGATTTGAGTGGTGGTCTGTACAGTACCAGTCTGTGTGGATGTGATTTGAGTGGTGGTCTGTACAGTACCAGTCTGTGTGGATGTGATTTGATTTGAGTGGTGGTCTGTACAGTACCAGTCTGTGATGTGATTTGAGTGGTGGTCTGTGCAGTACCAGTCTGTGTGGATGTGATTTGAGTGGTGGTCTGTACAGTACCAGTCTGTGTGGATGTGATTTAAGTGGTGGTCTGTACAGTACCAGTCTGTGTGGATTTGATTTGAGTGGTGGTCTGTACAGTACCAGTCTGTGTGGATGTGATTTGAGTGGTGGTCTGTACATTATCAGTCTGTGTGGATGTGATTTGAGTGGTGGTCTGTACAGTACCAGTCTGTGTGGATTTGATTTGAGTGGTGGTCTGTACAGTACCAGTCTGTGTGGATGTGATTTGAGTGGTGGTCTGTACAGTGTGGATGTGATTTGAGTGGTGGTCTGTGCAGTACCAGTCTGTGTGTGGATGTGATGTGATTTGGGTGGTGGTCTGTACAGTACCAGTCTGTGTGGATGTGATTTGAGTTGTGGTCTGTACAGTACCAGTCTGTGTGGATGTGATTTGAGTGGTTGTCTGTACAGTACCAGTCTGTGTGGATGTGATTTGAGTGGTGTTCTGTACAGTACCAGTCTGTGTGGATTTGATTTGAGTGGTGGTCTGTACAGTACCAGTCTGTGTGGATGTGATTTGAGTGGTAGTCTGTACAGTACCAGTCTGTGTGGATGCGATTTGAGTGGTGGTCTGTACATTATCAGTCTGTGTGGATGTGATTTGAGTGGTGGTCTGTACAGTACCAGTCTGTGTGGATTTGATTTGAGTGGTGGTCTGTACAGTACCAGTATGTGTGGATGTGATTTGAGTGGTGGTCTGTACAGTACCAGTCTGTGTGGATGCGATTTGAGTGGTGGTCTGTACATTATCAGTCTGTGTGGATGTGATTTGAGTGGTGGTCTGTACAGTACCAGTCTGTGTGGATGTGATTTGAGTGGTGGTCTGTACAGTACCAGTCTGTGTGGATTTGATTTGAGTGGTGGTCTGTACAGTACCAGTATGTGTGGATGTGATTTGAGTGGTGGTCTGTACAGTACCAGTCTGTGTGGATGTGATTGGAGCGGTGGTCTGTACAGTACAAGCCTGTGTGAATGTGATTTGAGTGGTGGTCTGTACAGTACCAGTCTGTATGGATGTGATTTGAGTGGTGGTCTGTACAGTACCAGTCTGTGTGGATGTGATTTGAGTGGTGGTCTGTACAGTACCAGTCTGTGTGGATGTGATTTGAGTGGTGGTCTGTACAGTACCAGTCTGTGTGGATGTGATTTGAGTGGTGTTCTGTACAGTACCAGTCTGTGTGGATTTGATTTGAGTGGTGGTCTGTACAGTAACAGTCTGTGTGGATGTGATTTGAGTGGTGGTCTGTACAGTACCAGTCTGTGTGGATGTGATTTGATTTGAGTGGTGGTCTGTACAGTACCAGTCTGTGTGGATGTGATTTGAGTGGTGGTCTGTACAGTACCAGTCTGTGTGGATGTGATTTGAGTGGTGGTCTGTACAGTACCAGTCTGTGTGGATTTGATTTGAGTGGTGGTCTGTACAGTACCAGTCTGTGTGGATGTGATTTGAGTAGTGGTCTGTACAGTACCAGTCTGTGTGGATGTGATTTGATTTGAGTGGTGGTCTGTACAGTACCAGTCTGTGTGGATGTGATTTGAGTGGTGGTCTGTACAGTACCAGTCTGTGTGGATGTGATTTGATTTGAGTGGTGGTCTGTACAGTACCAGTCTGTGTGGATGTGATTTGAGTGGTGGTCTGTACAGTACCAGTCTGTGTGGATGTGATTTGAGTAGTGGTCTGTACAGTACCAGTCTGTGTGGATGTGATTTGATTTGAGTGGTGGTCTGTACAGTACCAGTCTGTGTGGATGTGATTTGAGTAGTGGTCTGTACAGTACCAGTCTGTGTGGATGTGATTTGATTTGAGCGGTGGTCTGTACAGTACCAGTCTGTGTGGATGTGATTTGAGTGGTGGTCTGTACAGTGTGGATGTGATTTGAGTGGTGGTCTGTGCAGTACCAGTCTGTGTGGATGTGATTTGAGTGGTGGTCTGTGCAGTACCAGTCTGTGTGGATGTGATTTGAGTGGTGGTCTGTACAGTACCAGTCTGTGTGGATGTGATTTGAGTGGTGGTCTGTACAGTACCAGTCTGTGTGGATGTGATTTGAGTGGTGGTCTGTACAGTACAAGTCTGTGTGGATGTGATTTGAGTGGTGGTCTGTACAGTACCAGTCTGTGTGGATGTGATTTGAGTGGTGGTCTGTACAGTACCAGTCTGTGTGGATGTGATTTGAGTGGTGGTCTGTACAGTACCAGTCTGTGTGGATGTGATTTGAGTGGTGGTCTGTACAGTACCAGTCTGTGTGGATGTGATTTGAGTGGTGGTCTGTACAGTACAAGTCTGTGTGGATGTGATTTGAGTGGTGGTCAGTACAGTACCAGTCTGTATGGATGTGATTTGAGTGGTGGTCTGTACAGTACCAGTCTGTGTGGAAGTGATTTGAGTAGTGGTCTGTACAGTACCAGTCTGTGTGGATGTGATTTGATTTGAGTGGTGGTCTGTACAGTACCAGTCTGTGTGGATGTGATTTGAGCGGTGGTCTGTACAGTACCAGTCTGTGTGGATGTGATTTGAGTGGTGGTCTGTACAGGACCAGTCTGTGTGGATGTGATTTGAGTGGTGGTCTGTGCAGTACCAGTCTGTGTGTGGATGTGATGTGATTTGAGTGGTGGTCTGTACAGTACCAGTCTGTGTGGATGTGATTTGAGTGGTTGTCTGTACAGTACCAGTCTGTGTGGATTTGATTTGAGTGGTGGTCTGTACAGTACCAGTCTGTGTGGATGTGATTTGAGCGGTGGTCTGTACAGTACCAGTCTGTGTGGATGTGATTTGAGTGGTGGTCTGTACAGTACCAGTCTGTGTGGATGTGATTTGAGTGGTGGTCTGTGCAGTACCAGTCTGTGTGTGGATGTGATGTGATTTGAGTGGTGGTCTGTACAGTACCAGTCTGTGTGGATGTGATTTGAGTGGTTGTCTGTACAGTACCAGTCTGTGTGGATGTGATTTGAGTGGTGTTCTGTACAGTACCAGTCTGTGTGGATGTGATTTGAGTGGTGGTCTGTACAGTACCAGTCTGTGTGGATGTGATTTGAGTGGTGGTCTGTACAGTACCAGTCTGTGTGGATGTGATTTGATTTGAGTGGTGGTCTGTACAGTACCAGTCTGTGTGGATGTGATTTGAGTGGTGGTCTGTACAGTACCAGTCTGTGTGGATGTGATTTGAGTAGTGGTCTGTACAGTACCAGTCTGTGTGGATGTGATTTGATTTGAGTGGTGGTCTGTACAGTACCAATCTGTGTGGATGTGATTTGAGCGGTGGTCTGTACAGTACCAGTCTGTGTGGATGTGATTTGAGTGGTGGTCTGTACAGTGTGGATGTGATTTGAGTGGTGGTCTGTGCAGTACCAGTCTGTGTGGATGTGATTTGAGTGGTGGTCTGTGCAGTACCAGTCTGTGTGGATGTGATTTGAGTGGTGGTCTGTACAGTACCAGTCTGTGTGGATGTGATTTGAGTGGTGGTCTGTACAGTACCAGTCTGTGTGGATGTGATTTGATTTGAGTGGTGGTCTGTACAGTACCAGTCTGTGTGGATGTGATTTGAGTGGTGGTCTGTACAGTACCAGTCTGTGTGGATGTGATTTGATTTGAGTGGTGGTCTGTACAGTACCAGTCTGTGTGGATGTGATTTGAGTGGTGGTCTGTACAGTACCAGTCTGTGTGGATGTGATTTGAGTAGTGGTCTGTACAGTACCAGTCTGTGTGGATGTGATTTGATTTGAGTGGTGGTCTGTACAGTACCAGTCTGTGTGGATGTGATTTGAGTGGTGGTCTGTACAGTACCAGTCTGTGTGGATGTGATTTGAGTGGTGGTCTGTACAGTACCAGTCTGTGTGGATGTGATTTGAGTGGTGGTCTGTACAGTACCAGTCTGTGTGGATGTGATTTGAGTGGTGGTCTGTACAGTACCAGTCTGTGTGGATGTGATTTGAGTGGTGGTCTGTACAGTACCAGTCTGTGTGGATGTGATTTGAGTGGTGGTCTGTACAGTACCAAGTCTGTGTGGATGTGATTTGAGTGGTGGTCTGTACAGTACCAGTCTGTATGGATGTGATTTGAGTGGTGGTCTGTACAGTACCAGTCTGTGTGGAAGTGATTTGAGTAGTGGTCTGTACAGTACCAGTCTGTGTGGATGTGATTTGATTTGAGTGGTGGTCTGTACAGTACCAGTCTGTGTGGATGTGATTTGAGCGGTGGTCTGTACAGTACCAGTCTGTGTGGATGTGATTTGAGTGGTGGTCTGTACAGGACCAGTCTGTGTGGATGTGATTTGAGTGGTGGTCTGTGCAGTACCAGTCTGTGTGTGGATGTGATGTGATTTGAGTGGTGGTCTGTACAGTACCAGTCTGTGTGGATGTGATTTGAGTTGTGGTCTGTACAGTACCAGTCTGTGTGGATGTGATTTGAGTGGTGGTCAGTACAGTACCAGTCTGTATGGATGTGATTTGAGTGGTGGTCTGTACAGTACCAGTCTGTGTGGAAGTGATTTGAGTAGTGGTCTGTGCAGTACCAGTCTGTGTGTGGATGTGATGTGATTTGAGTGGTGGTCTGTACAGTACCAGTCTGTGTGGATGTGATTTGAATTGTGGTCTGTACAGTACCAGTCTGTGTGGATGTGATTTGAGTGGTTGTCTGTACAGTACCAGTCTGTGTGGATGTGATTTGAGTGGTGTTCTGTACAGTTCCAGTCTGTGTGGATTTGATTTGAGTGGTGGTCTGTACAGTAACAGTCTGTGTGGATGTGATTTGAGTGGTGGTCTGTACAGTACCAGTCTGTGTGGATGTGATTTGATTTGAGTGGTGGTCTGTACAGTACCAGTCTGTGTGGATGTGATTTGAGTGGTGGTCTGTACAGTACCAGTCTGTGTGGATGTGATTTGAGTAGTGGTCTGTGAAGTACCAGTCTGTGTGGATGTGATTTGATTTGAGTGGTGGTCTGTACAGTACCAATCTGTGTGGATGTGATTTGAGCGGTGGTCTGTACAGTACCAGTCTGTGTGGATGTGATTTGAGTGGTGGTCTGTACAGTGTGGATGTGATTTGAGTGGTGGTCTGTGCAGTACCAGTCTGTGTGGATGTGATTTGAGTGGTGGTCTGTGCAGTACCAGTCTGTGTGGATGTGATTTGAGTGGTGGTCTGTACAGTACCAGTCTGTGTGGATGTGATTTGAGTGGTGGTCTGTACAGTACCAGTCTGTGTGGATGTGATTTGAGTGGTGGTCTGTACAGTACCAGTCTGTGTGGATGTGATTTGAGTGGTGGTCTGTACAGTACAAGTCTGTGTGGATGTGATTTGAGTGGTGGTCTGTACAGTACCAGTCTGTGTGGATGTGATTTGAGTGGTGGTCTGTACAGTACCAGTCTGTGTGGATGTGATTTGAGTGGTGGTCTGTACAGTACCAGTCTGTGTGGATGTGATTTGAGTGGTGGTCTGTACAGTACCAGTCTGTGTGGATGTGATTTGAGTGGTGGTCTGTACAGTACAAGTCTGTGTGGATGTGATTTGAGTGGTGGTCTGTACAGTACCAGTCTGTATGGATGTGATTTGAGTGGTGGTCTGTACAGTACCAGTCTGTGTGGAAGTGATTTGAGTAGTGGTCTGTACAGTACCAGTCTGTGTGGATGTGATTTGATTTGAGTGGTGGTCTGTACAGTACCAGTCTGTGTGGATGTGATTTGAGCGGTGGTCTGTACAGTACCAGTCTGTGTGGATGTGATTTGAGTGGTGGTCTGTACAGTACCAGTCTGTGTGGATGTGATTTGAGTGGTGGTCTGTGCAGTACCAGTCTGTGTGTGGATGTGATGTGATTTGAGTGGTGGTCTGTACAGTACCAGTCTGTGTGGATGTGATTTGAGTTGTGGTCTGTACAGTACCAGTCTGTGTGGATGTGATTTGAGTGGTGGTCTGTACAGTACCAGTCTGTGTGGATGTGATTTGAGTGGTGGTCTGTACAGTACCAGTCTGTGTGGATTTGATTTGAGTGGTGGTCTGTACAGTAACAGTCTGTGTGGATGTGATTTGAGTGGTGGTCTGTACAGTACCAGTCTGTGTGGATGTGATTTGATTTGAGTGGTGGTCTGTACAGTACCAGTCTGTGTGGATGTGATTTGAGTGGTGGTCTGTACAGTACCAGTCTGTGTGGATGTGATTTGAGTAGTGGTCTGTACAGTACCAGTCTGTGTGGATGTGATTTGATTTGAGTGGTGGTCTGTACAGGTTCCTCTCCAGGTTTCTTGTAGGTTTTGGCCTTTCTAGGAGTTTTTCCTAGCCACCGTGCTTTTACACCTGCATTGTTTGCTGTTTGGGGTTTTAGGCTGGGTTTCTGTACAGCACTTTGAGATATCAGCTGATGTACGAAGGGCTATATAAATAAATTTGATTTGATTTGATTTGATTTGATTTGATTTGATACAGTACCAATCTGTGGATGGATGTGATTTGAGTGGTGGTCTTTACAGTACCAGTCTGTGTGGATGTGATTTGAGTGGTGGTCTGTACAGTCTGTGTGGATGTGATTTGAGTGGTGGTCTGTGCAGTACCAGTCTGTGTGGATGTGATTTGAGTGGTGGTCTGTGCAGTACCAGTCTGTGTGGATGTGATTTGAGTGGTGGTCTGTACAGTACCAGTCTGTGTGGATGTGATTTGAGTGGTGGTCTGTACAGTACCAGTCTGTGTGGATGTGATTTGAGTGGTGGTCTGTACAGTACCAGTCTGTGTGGATGTGATTTGAGTGGTGGTCTGTACAGGACCAGTCTGTGTGGATGTGATTTGAGTGGTGGTCTGTGCAGTACCAGTCTGTGTGTGGATGTGATGTGATTTGAGTGGTGGTCTGTACAGTACCAGTCTGTGTGGATGTGATTGGAGTTGTGGTCTGTACAGTACCAGTCTGTGTGGATGTGATTTGAGTGGTTGTCTGTACAGTACCAGTCTGTGTGGATGTGATTTGAGTGGTGTTCTGTACAGTACCAGTCTGTGTGGATTTGATTTGAGTGGTGGTCTGTACAGTAACAGTCTGTGTGGATGTGATTTGAGTGGTGGTCTGTACAGTACCAGTCTGTGTGGATGTGATTTGAGTGGTGGTCTGTACAGTACCAGTCTGTGTGGATGTGATTTGAGTAGTGGTCTGTACAGTACCAGTCTGTGTGGATGTGATTTGATTTGAGTGGTGGTCTGTACAGTACCAATCTGTGTGGATGTGATTTGAGCGGTGGTCTGTACAGTACCAGTCTGTGTGGATGTGATTTGAGTGGTGGTCTGTACAGTGTGGATGTGATTTGAGTGGTGGTCTGTGCAGTACCAGTCTGTGTGGATGTGATTTGAGTGGTGGTCTGTGCGGTACCAGTCTGTGTGGATGTGATTTGAGTGGTGGTCTGTACAGTACCAGTCTGTGTGGATGTGATTTGAGTGGTGGTCTGTACAGTACCAGTCTGTGTGGATGTGATTTGAGTGGTGGTCTGTACAGTACCAGTCTGTGTGGATGTGATTTGAGTGGTGGTCTGTACAGTACCAGTCTGTGTGGATGTGATTTGAGTGGTGGTCTGTACAGTACCGGTCTGTGTGGATGTGATTTGAGTGGTGGTCTGTACAGTACCAGTCTGTGTGGATGTGATTTGAGTGGTGGTCTGTACAGTGTGGATGTGATTTGAGTGGTGGTCTGTGCAGTACCAGTCTGTGTGGATGTGATTTGAGTGGTGGTCTGTGCAGTACCAGTCTGTGTGGATGTGATTTGAGTGGTGGTCTGTACAGTACCAGTCTGTGTGGATGTGATTTGAGTGGTGGTCTGTACAGTACCAGTCTGTGTGGATGTGATTTGAGTGGTGGTCTGTACAGTACCAGTCTGTGTGGATGTGATTTGAGTGGTGGTCTGTACAGTACCAGTCTGTGTGGATGTGATTTGAGTGGTGGTCTGTACAGTACCAGTCTGTGTGGATGTGATTTGAGTAGTGGTCTGTACAGTACCAGTCTGTGTGGATGTGATTTGATTTGAGTGGTGGTCTGTACAGTACCAGTCTGTGTGGATGTGATTTGAGTGGTGGTCTGTACAGTACAAGTCTGTGTGGATGTGATTTGAGTGGTGGTCTGTACAGTACCAGTCTGTGTGGATGTGATTTGAGTGGTGGTCTGTACAGTACCAGTCTGTGTGGATGTGATTTGAGTGGTGGTCTGTACAGTACCAGTCTGTGTGGATGTGATTTGAGTGGTGGTCTGTACAGTACCAGTCTGTGTGGATGTGATTTGAGTGGTGGTCTGTACAGTACAAGTCTGTGTGGATGTGATTTGAGTGGTGGTCAGTACAGTACCAGTCTGTATGGATGTGATTTGAGTGGTGGTCTGTACAGTACCAGTCTGTGTGGAAGTGATTTGAGTAGTGGTCTGTACAGTACCAGTCTGTGTGGATGTGATTTGATTTGAGTGGTGGTCTGTACAGTACCAGTCTGTGTGGATGTGATTTGAGTGGTGGTCTGTACAGTACCAGTCTGTGTGGATGTGATTTGAGTGGTGGTCTGTACAGGACCAGTCTGTGTGGATGTGATTTGAGTGGTGGTCTGTGCAGTACCAGTCTGTGTGGATGTGATTTGAGTGGTGGTCTGTACAGTACCAGTCTGTGTGGATGTGATTTGAGTGGTGGTCTGTACAGTACAAGTTTGTGTGGATGTGATTTGAGTGGTGGTCAGTACAGTACCAGTCTGAATGGATGTGATTTGAGCGGTGGTCTGTACAGTACCAGTCTGTGTGGATGTGATTTGAGTGGTGGTCTGTACAGTGTGGATGTGATTTGAGTGGTGGTCTGTGCAGTACCAGTCTGTGTGGATGTGATTTGAGTGGTGGTCTGTGCAGTACCAGTCTGTGTGGATGTGATTTGAGTGGTGGTCTGTACAGTACCAGTCTGTGTGGATGTGATTTGAGTGGTGGTCTGTACAGTACCAGTCTGTGTGGATGTGATTTGAGTGGTGGTCTGTACAGTACCAGTCTGTGTGGATGTGATTTGAGTGGTGGTCTGTACAGTACAAGTCTGTGTGGATGTGATTTGAGTGGTGGTCTGTACAGTACCAGTCTGTGTGGATGTGATTTGAGTGGTGGTCTGTACAGTACCAGTCTGTGTGGATGTGATTTGAGTGGTGGTCTGTACAGTACCAGTCTGTGTGGATGTGATTTGAGTGGTGGTCTGTACAGTACCAGTCTGTGTGGATGTGATTTGAGTGGTGGTCTGTACAGTACAAGTCTGTGTGGATGTGATTTGAGTGGTGGTCAGTACAGTACCAGTCTGTATGGATGTGATTTTAGTGGTGGTCTGTACAGTACCAGTCTGTGTGGAAGTGATTTGAGTAGTGGTCTGTACAGTACCAGTCTGTGTGGATGTGATTTGATTTGAGTGGTGGTCTGTACAGTACCAGTCTGTGTGGATGTGATTTGAGCGGTGGTCTGTACAGTACCAGTCTGTGTGGATGTGATTTGAGTGGTGGTCTGTACAGTACCAGTCTGTGTGGATGTGATTTGAGTGGTGGTCTGTGCAGTACCAGTCTGTGTGTGGATGTGATGTGATTTGAGTGGTGGTCTGTACAGTACCAGTCTGTGTGGATGTGATTTGAGTTGTGGTCTGTACAGTACCAGTCTGTGTGGATGTGATTTGAGTGGTTGTCTGTACAGTACCAGTCTGTGTGGATGTGATTTGAGTGGTGTTCTGTACAGTACCAGTCTGTGTGGATTTGATTTGAGTGGTGGTCTGTACAGTAACAGTCTGTGTGGATGTGATTTGAGTGGTGGTCTGTACAGTACCAGTCTGTGTGGATGTGATTTGATTTGAGTGGTGGTCTGTACAGTACCAGTCTGTGTGGATGTGATTTGAGTGGTGGTCTGTACAGTACCAGTCTGTGTGGATGTGATTTGAGTAGTGGTCTGTACAGTACCAGTCTGTGTGGATGTGATTTGATTTGAGTGGTGGTCTGTACAGGTTCCTCTCAGGTTTCTTCCTAGGTTTTGGCCTTTCTAGGGAGTTTTCCTAGCCACCGTGCTTTTACACCTGCATTGTTTGCTGTTTGGGGTTTTAGGCTGGGTTTCTGTACAGCACTTTGAGATATCAGCTGATGTGAAGGGCTATATAAATAAATTTGATTTGGTTTGTACAGTACCAATCTGTGTGGATGTGATTTGAGTGGTGGTCTTTACAGTACCAGTCTGTGTGGATGTGATTTGAGTGGTGGTCTGTACAGTGTGGATGTGATTTGAGTGGTGGTCTGTGCAGTACCAGTCTGTGTGGATGTGATTTGAGTGGTGGTCTGTACAGTACCAGTCTGTGTGGATGTGATTTGAGTGGTGGTCTGTACAGTACCAGTCTGTGTGGATGTGATTTGAGTGGTGGTCTGTACAGTACCAGTCTGTGTGGATGTGATTTGAGTGGTGGTCTGTACAGTACCAGTCTGTGTGGATGTGATTTGAGTGGTGGTCTGTACAGGACCAGTCTGTGTGGATGTGATTTGAGTGGTGGTCTGTGCAGTACCAGTCTGTGTGTGGATGTGATGTGATTTGAGTGGTGGTCTGTACAGTACCAGTCTGTGTGGATGTGATTTGAGTTGTGGTCTGTACAGTACCAGTCTGTGTGGATGTGATTTGAGTGGTTGTCTGTACAGTACCAGTCTGTGTGGATGTGATTTGAGTGGTGTTCTGTACAGTACCAGTCTGTGTGGATTTGATTTGAGTGGTGGTCTGTACAGTAACAGTCTGTGTGGATGTGATTTGAGTGGTGGTCTGTACAGTACCAGTCTGTGTGGATGTGATTTGAGTGGTGGTCTGTACAGTACCAGTCTGTGTGGATGTGATTTGAGTAGTGGTCTGTACAGTACCAGTCTGTGTGGATGTGATTTGATTTGAGTGGTGGTCTGTACAGTACCAGTCTGTGTGGATGTGATTTGAGCGGTGGTCTGTACAGTACCAGTCTGTGTGGATGTGATTTGAGTGGTGGTCTGTACAGTGTGGATGTGATTTGAGTGGTGGTCTGTGCAGTACCAGTCTGTTTGGATGTGATTTGAGTGGTGGTCTGTTCGGTACCAGTCTGTGTGGATGTGATTTGAGTGGTGGTCTGTACAGTACCAGTCTGTGTGGATGTGATTTGAGTGGTGGTCTGTACAGTACCAGTCTGTGTGGATGTGATTTGAGTGGTGGTCTGTACAGTACCAGTCTGTGTGGATGTGATTTGAGTGGTGGTCTGTACAGTACCAGTCTGTGTGGATGTGATTTGAGTGGTGGTCTGTACAGTACAAGTCTGTGTGGATGTGATTTGACTGGTGGTCAGTACAGTACCAGTCTGTATGGATGTGATTTGAGTGGTGGTCTGTACAGTACCAGTCTGTGTGGATGTGATTTGAGTAGTGGTCTGTACAGTACCAGTCTGTGTGGATGTGATTTGATTTGAGTGGTGGTCTGTACAGTACCAGTCTGTGTGGATGTGATTTGAGCGGTGGTCTGTACAGTACCAGTCTGTGTGGATGTGATTTGAGTGGTGGTCTGTACAGTACCAGTCTGTGTGGATGTGATTTGAGTGGTGGTCTGTACAGTACCAGTCTGTGTGGATGTGATGTGATTTGAGTGGTGGTCTGTACAGTACCAGTCTGTGTGGATGTGATTTGAGTGGTGGTCTGTACAGTACCAGTCTGTGTGGATGTGATTTGAGTGGTGGTCTGTACAGTACCAGTCTGTGTGGATGTGATTTGAGTGGTGGTCTGTACAGTACCAGTCTGTGTGGATGTGATTTGAGTGGTGGTCTGTACAGTACCAGTCTGTGTGGATTTGATTTGAGTGGTGGTCTGTACAGTACCAGTATGTGTGGATGTGATTTGAGTGGTGGTCTGGACAGTACAAGTCTGTGTGGATGTGATTTGAGTGGTGGTCTGTACAGTACCAGTCTGTGTGGATGTGATTTGAGTGGTGGTCTGTACAGTACCAGTCTGTGTGGATGTGATTTGAGTGGTGGTCTGTACAGTACCAGTCTGTGTGGATTTGATTTGAGTGGTGGTCTGTACAGTACCAGTATGTGTGGATGTGATTTGAGTGGTGGTCTGTACAGTACAAGTCTGTGTGGATGTGATTTGAGTGGTGGTCAGTACAGTACCAGTCTGTATGGATGTGATTTGAGTGGTGGTCTGTACAGTACCAGTCTGTGTGGATGTGATTTGAGTGGTGGTCAGTACAGTACCAGTCTGTATGGATGTGATTTGAGTGGTGGTCTGTACAGTACCAGTCTGTGTGGATGTGATTTGAGTGGTGGTCTGTACAGTACCAGTCTGTGTGGATGTGATTTGAGTGGTGGTCTGTACAGTACCAGTCTGTGTGGATGTGATTTGAGTGGTGGTCTGTACAGTACCAGTCTGTGTGGATGTGATTTGAGTGGTGGTCTGTACAGTACCAGTCTGTGTGGATTTGATTTGAGTGGTGGTCTGTACAGTACCAGTCTGTGTGGATGTGATTTGAGTGGTGGTCTGTACAGTACAAGTTGTGTGGATGTGATTTGAGTGGTGGTCTGTACAGTACCAGTCTGAATGGATGTGATTTGAGTGGTGGTCTGTACAGTACCAGTCTGTGTGGATGTGATTTGAGTAGTGGTCTGTACAGTACCAGTCTGTGGATGTGATTTGATTTGAGTGGTGGTCTGTACAGTACCAGTCTGTGTGGATGTGATTTGAGTGGTGGTCTGTACAGTACCAGTCTGTGTGGATGTGATTTGAGTGGTGGTCTGTAAAGGACCAGTCTGTGTGGATGTGATTTGAGTGGTGGTCTGTACAGTACCAGTCTGTGTGGATTTGATTTGAGTGGTGGTCTGTACAGTACCAGTCTGTGTGGATGTGATTTGAGTGGTGGTCTGTACAGTGTGGATGTGATTTGAGTGGTGGTCTGTGCAGTACCAGTCTGTGGATGTGATGTGATTTGAGTGGTAGTCTGTACAGTACCAGTCTGTGTGGATGTGATTTGAGTGGTGGTCTGTACAGTACCAGTCTGTGTGGATGTGATTTGAGTGGTGGTCTGTACAGTACCAGTCTGTGTGGATGTGATTTGAGTGGTGGTCTGTACAGTACCAGTCTGTGTGGATGTGATTTGAGTGGTGGTCTGTACAGTACCAGTCTGTGTGGATGTGATTTGAGTGGTGGTCTGTACAGTACCAGTCTGTGTGGATTTGATTTGAGTGGTGGTCTGTACAGTACCAGTCTGTGTGGATGTGATTTGAGTGGTGGTCAGTACAGTACCAGTCTGTATGGATGTGATTTGAGTGGTGGTCTGTACAGTACCAGTCTGTGTGGATGTGATTTGAGTAGTGGTCTGTACAGTACCAGTCTGTGTGGATGTGATTTGATTTGAGTGGTGGTCTGTACAGTACCAGTCTGTGTGGATGTGATTTGAGCGGTGGTCTGTACAGTACCAGTCTGTGTGGATGTGATTTGAGTGGTGGTCTGTACAGGACCAGTCTGTGTGGATGTGATTTGAGTGGTGGTCTGTACAGTACCAGTCTGTGTGGATTTGATTTGAGTGGTGGTCTGTACAGTACCAGTCTGTGTGGATGTGATTTGAGTGGTGGTCTGTACAGTGTGGATGTGATTTGAGTGGTGGTCTGTGCAGTACCAGTCTGTGTGTGGATGTGATGTGATTTGAGTGGTAGTCTGTACAGTACCAGTCTGTGTGGATGTGATTTGAGTGGTGGTCTGTACAGTACCAGTCTGTGTGGATGTGATTTGAGTGGTGGTCTGTACAGTACCAGTCTGTGTGGATGTGATTTGAGTGGTGGTCTGTACAGTACCAGTCTGTGTGGATGTGATTTGAGTGGTGGTCTGTACAGTACCAGTCTGTGTGGATGTGATTTGAGTGGTGGTCTGTACAGTACCAGTCTGTGTGGATTTGATTTGAGTGGTGGTCTGTACAGTACCAGTCTGTGTGGATGTGATTTGAGTGGTGGTCAGTGCAGTACCAGTCTGTATGGATGTGATTTGAGTGGTGGTCTGTACAGTACCAGTCTGTGTGGATGTGATTTGAGTAGTGGTCTGTACAGTACCAGTCTGTGTGGATGTGATTTGATTTGAGTGGTGGTCTGTACAGTACCAGTCTGTGTGGATGTGATTTGAGTGGTGGTCTGTACAGTACCAGTCTGTGTGGATGTGATTTGAGTGGTGGTCTGTACAGGACCAGTCTGTGTGGATGTGATTTGAGTGGTGGTCTGTACAGTACCAGTCTGTGTGGATTTGATTTGAGTGGTGGTCTGTACAGTACCAGTCTGTGTGGATGTGATTTGAGTGGTGGTCTGTACAGTGTGGATGTGATTTGAGTGGTGGTCTGTACAGTACCAGTCTGTGTGTGGATGTGATGTGATTTGAGTGGTGGTCTGTACAGTACCAGTCTGTGTGGATGTGATTTGAGTGGTGGTCTGTACAGTACCAGTCTGTGTGGATGTGATTTGAGTGGTGGTCTGTACAGTACCAGTCTGTGTGGATGTGATTTGATTTGAGTGGTGGTCTGTACAGTACCAGTCTGTGTGGATGTGATTTGAGTGGTGGTCTGTACAGTGTGGATGTGATTTGAGTGGTGGTCTGTGCAGTACCAGTCTGTGTGTGGATGTGATGTGATTTGAGTGGTGGTCTGTACAGTACAAGTCTGTGTGAATGTGATTTGAGTGGTGGTCTGCACAGTACCAGTCTGTATGGATGTGATTTGAGTGGTGGTCTGTACAGTACCAGTCTGTGTGGATGTGATTTGAGTGGTGGTCTGTACAGTACCCGTCTGTATGTATGTGATTTGAGTGGTGGTCTGTACAGTACCACTCTGTGTGGATGTGATTTGATTTGAGTGGTGGTCTGTACAGTACCAGTCTGTGTGGATGTGATTTGAGTAGTGGTCTGTACAGTACCAGTCTGTGTGGATGTGATTTGAGTGGTGGTCTGTACAGTACCAGTCTGTGTGGATTTGATTTGAGTGGTGGTCTGTACAGTACCAGTCTGTGTGGATGTGATTTGAGTGGTGGTCTGTACAGTACCAGTCTGTGTGTGGATGTGATTTGAGTGGTGGTCTGTACAGTACCAGTCTGTGTGGATGTGATTTGAGTGGTGGTCTGTACATTACCAGTCTGTGTGGATGTGATTTGAGTGGTGGTCTGTACAGTACCAGTCTGTGTGGATTTGATTTGAGTGGTGGTCTGTACAGTACCAGTCTGTGTGGATGTGATTTGAGTGGTGGTCTGTACAGTACCAGTCTGTGTGGATGTGATTTGAGTAGTGGTCTGTACAGTACCAGTCTGTGTGGATGTGATTTGAGTGGTGGTCTGTACAGTACCAGTCTGTGTGGATGTGATTTGAGTGGTGGTCTGTACAGTACCAGTCTGTGTGGATGTGATTTGATTTGAGTGGTGGTCTGTACAGTACCAGTCTGTGTGGATGTGATTTGAGCGGTGGTCTGTACAGTACCAGTCTGTGTGGATGTGATTTGAGTGGTGGTCTGTACAGTGTGGATGTGATTTGAGTGGTGGTCTGTGCAGTACCAGTCTGTGTGGATGTGATTTGAGTGGTGGTCTGTGCGGTACCAGTCTGTGTGGATGTGATTTGAGTGGTGGTCTGTACAGTACCAGTCTGTGTGGATGTGATTTGAGTGGTGGTCTGTACAGTACCAGTCTGTGTGGATGTGATTTGAGTGGTGGTCTGTACAGTACCAGTCTGTGTGGATGTGATTTGAGTGGTGGTCTGTACAGTACCAGTCTGTGTGGATGTGATTTGAGTGGTGGTCTGTACAGTACAAGTCTGTGTGGATGTGATTTGACTGGTGGTCAGTACAGTACCAGTCTGTATGGATGTGATTTGAGTGGTGGTCTGTACAGTACCAGTCTGTGTGGATGTGATTTGAGTAGTGGTCTGTACAGTATCAGTCTGTGTGGATGTGATTTGATTTGAGTGGTGGTCTGTACAGTACCAGTCTGTGTGGATGTGATTTGAGCGGTGGTCTGTACAGTACCAGTCTGTGTGGATGTGATTTGAGTGGTGGTCTGTACAGTACCAGTCTGTGTGGATGTGATTTGAGTGGTGGTCTGTACATTACCAGTCTGTGTGTGGATGTGATGTGATTTGAGTGGTGGTCTGTACAGTACCAGTCTGTGTGGATGTGATTTGAGTGGTGGTCTGTACAGTACCAGTCTGTGTGGATGTGATTTGAGTGGTGGTCTGTACAGTACCAGTCTGTGTGGATGTGATTTGAGTGGTGGTCTGTACAGTACCAGTCTGTGTGGATGTGATTTGAGTGGTGGTCTGTACAGTACCAGTCTGTGTGGATTTGATTTGAGTGGTGGTCTGTACAGTACCAGTCTGTGTGGATGTGATTTGAGTGGTGGTCTGTACAGTACAAGTCTGTGTGGATGTGATTTGAGTGGTGGTCTGTACAGTACCAGTCTGTGTGGATTTGATTTGAGTGGTGGTCTGTACAGTACCAGTCTGTGTGGATGTGATTTGAGTGGTGGTCTGTACAGTACCAGTCTGTGTGGATTTGATTTGAGTGGTGGTCTGTACAGTACCAGTCTGTGTGGATGTGATTTGAGTGGTGGTCTGACAGTACAAGTCTGTGTGGATGTGATTTGAGTGGTGGTCAGTACAGTACCAGTCTGTATGGATGTGATTTGAGTGGTGGTCTGTACAGTACCAGTCTGTGTGGATGTGATTTGAGTGGTGGTCTGTACAGTACCAGTCTGTGTGGATGTGATTTGAGTGGTGGTCTGTACAGTACCAGTCTGTGTGGATGTGATTTGAGTGGTGGTCTGTACAGTACCAGTCTGTGTGGATGTGATTTGAGTGGTGGTCTGTACAGTACCAGTCTGTGTGGATGTGATTTGAGTGGTGGTCTGTACAGTACCAGTCTGTGTGGATGTGATTTGAGTGGTGGTCTGTACAGTACCAGTCTGTGTGGATTTGATTTGAGTGGTGGTCTGTACAGTACCAGTCTGTGTGGATGTGATTTGAGTGGTGGTCTGTACAGTACCAGTCTGTGTGGATGTGATTTGAGTGGTGGTCTGTACAGTACCAGTCTGAATGGATGTGATTTGAGTGGTGGTCTGTACAGTACCAGTCTGTGTGGATGTGATTTGAGTGGTGGTCTGTACAGTACCAGTCTGTGTGGATGTGATTTGATTTGAGTGGTGGTCTGTACAGTACCAGTCTGTGTGGATGTGAGTTGAGTGGTGGTCTGTACAGTACCAGTCTGTGTGGATGTGATTTGAGTGGTGGTCTGTAAAGGACCAGTCTGTGTGGATGTGATTTGAGTGGTGGTCTGTACAGTACCAGTCTGTGTGGATTTGATTTGAGTGGTGGTCTGTACAGTACCAGTCTGTGTGGATGTGATTTGAGTGGTGGTCTGTACAGTGTGGATGTGATTTGAGTGGTGGTCTGTGCAGTACCAGTCTGTGTGTGGATGTGATGTGATTTGAGTGGTGGTCTGTACAGTACCAGTCTGTGTGGATGTGATTTGAGTGGTGGTCTGTACAGTACCAGTCTGTGTGGATGTGATTTGAGTGGTGGTCTGTACAGTACCAGTCTGTGTGGATGTGATTTGAGTGGTGGTCTGTACAGTACCAGTCTGTGTGGATGTGATTTGAGTGGTGGTCTGTACAGTACCAGTCTGTGTGGATGTGATTTGAGTGGTGGTCTGTACAGTACCAGTCTGTGTGGATTTGATTTGAGTGGTGGTCTGTACAGTACCAGTCTGTGTGGATGTGATTTGAGTGGTGGTCAGTACAGTACCAGTCTGTATGGATGTGATTTGAGTGGTGGTCTGTACAGTACCAGTCTGTGTGGATGTGATTTGAGTAGTGGTCTGTACAGTACCAGTCTGTGTGGATGTGATTTGATTTGAGTGGTGGTCTGTACAGTACCAGTCTGTGTGGATGTGATTTGAGCGGTGGTCTGTACAGTACCAGTCTGTGTGGATGTGATTTGAGTGGTGGTCTGTACAGGACCAGTCTGTGTGGATGTGATTTGAGTGGTGGTCTGTACAGTACCAGTCTGTGTGGATTTGATTTGAGTGGTGGTCTGTACAGTACCAGTCTGTGTGGATGTGATTTGAGTGGTGGTCTGTACAGTGTGGATGTGATTTGAGTGGTGGTCTGTGCAGTACCAGTCTGTGTGTGGATGTGATGTGATTTGAGTGGTGGTCTGTACAGTACCAGTCTGTGTGGATGTGATTTGAGTGGTGGTCTGTACAGTACCAGTCTGTGTGGATGTGATTTGAGTGGTGGTCTGTACAGTACCAGTCTGTGTGGATGTGATTTGATTTGAGTGGTGGTCTGTACAGTACCAGTCTGTGTGGATGTAATTTGAGTGGTGGTCTGTACAGTGTGGATGTGATTTGAGTGGTGGTCTGTGCAGTACCAGTCTGTGTGTGGATGTGATGTGATTTGAGTGGTGGTCTGTACAGTACAAGTCTGTGTGAATGTGATTTGAGTGGTGGTCTGCACAGTACCAGTCTGTATGGATGTGATTTGAGTGGTGGTCTGTACAGTACCAGTCTGTGTGGATGTGATTTGAGTGGTGGTCTGTACAGTACCCGTCTGTGTGTATGTGATTTGAGTGGTGGTCTGTACAGTACCAGTCTGTGTGGATGTGATTTGATTTGAGTGGTGGTCTGTACAGTACCAGTCTGTGTGGATGTGATTTGAGTAGTGGTCTGTACAGTACCAGTCTGTGTGGATGTGATTTGAGTGGTGGTCTGTACAGTACCAGTCTGTGTGGATTTGATTTGAGTGGTGGTCTGTACAGTACCAGTCTGTGTGGATGTGATTTGAGTGGTGGTCTGTACAGTACCAGTCTGTGTGTGGATGTGATTTGAGTGGTGGTCTGTACAGTACCAGTCTGTGTGTGGATGTGATTTGAGTGGTGGTCTGTACATTACCAGTCTGTGTGGATGTGATTTGAGTGGTGGTCTGTACAGTACCAGTCTGTGTGGATTTGATTTGAGTGGTGGTCTGTACAGTACCAGTCTGTGTGGATGTGATTTGAGTGGTGGTCTGTACAGTACCAGTCTGTGTGGATGTGATTTGAGTGGTGGTCTGTACAGTACCAGTCTGTGTGTGGATGTGATTTGATTTGAGTGGTGGTCTGTACAGTACCAGTCTGTGTGGATGTGATTTGAGCGGTGGTCTGTACAGTACCAGTCTGTGTGGATGTGATTTGAGTGGTGGTCTGTACAGTGTGGATGTGATTTGAGTGGTGGTCTGTGCAGTACCAGTCTGTGTGGATGTGATTTGAGTGGTGGTCTGTACAGTACCAGTCTGTGTGGATGTGATTTGAGTGGTGGTCTGTACAGTACCAGTCTGTGTGGATTTGATTTGAGTGGTGGTCTGTACAGTACCAGTCTGTGTGGATGTGATTTGAGTGGTGGTCTGTACAGTACCAGTCTGTGTGGATTTGATTTGAGTGGTGGTCTGTACAGTACCAGTCTGTGTGGATGTGATTTGAGTGGTGGTCTGGACAGTACAAGTCTGTGTGGATGTGATTTGAGTGGTGGTCTGTACAGTACCAGTCTGTATGGATGTGATTTGAGTGGTGGTCTGTACAGTACCAGTGTGTGTGGATGTGATTTGAGTGGTGGTCTGTACAGTACCAGTCTGTGTGGATGTGATTTGAGTGGTGGTCTGTACAGTACCAGTCTGTGTGGATGTGATTTGAGTGGTGGTCTGTACAGTACCAGTCTGTGTGGATGTGATTTGAGTGGTGGTCTGTACAGTACCAGTCTGTGTGGATGTGATTTGAGTGGTGGTCTGTACAGTACCAGTCTGTGTGGATGTGATTTGAGTGGTGGTCTGTACAGTACCAGTCTGTGTGGATTTGATTTGAGTGGTGGTCTGTACAGTACCAGTCTGTGTGGATGTGATTTGATTTGAGTGGTGGTCTGTACAGTACCAGTCTGTGTGGATGTGATTTGAGTGGTGGTCTGTACAGTACCAGTCTGTGTGGATGTGATTTGAGTGGTGGTCTGTACAGTACCAGTCTGTGTGGATTTGATTTGAGTGGTGGTCTGTACAGTACCAGTCTGTGTGGATGTGATTTGATTTGAGTGGTGGTCTGTACAGTACCAGTCTGTGTGGATGTGATTTGAGTGGTGGTCTGTACAGTACCAGTCTGTGTGGATGTGATTTGAGTGGTGGTCTGTACAGTACCAGTCTGTGTGGATGTGATTTGATTTGAGTGGTGGTCTGTACAGTACCCGTCTGTATGTATGTGATTTGAGTGGTGGTCTGTACAGTACCACTCTGTGTGGATGTGATTTGAGTGGTGGTCTGTACAGTACAAGTCTGTGTGGATGTGATTTGAGTGGTGGTCTGTACAGTACCAGTCTGTATGGATGTGATTTGAGTGGTGGTCTGTACAGTACCAGTCTGTGTGGATGTGATTTGAGTGGTGGTCTGTACAGTACCAGTCTGTGTGGATGTGATTTGAGTAGTGGTCTGTGCAGTACCAGTCTGTGTGTGGATGTGATGTGATTTGAGTGGTGGTCTGTACAGTACCAGTCTGTGTGGATGTGATTTGAGTGGTGGTCTGTGCAGTACCAGTCTGTGTGGATGTGATTTGAGTGGTGGTCTGTACAGTACAAGTTTGTGTGGATGTGATTTGAGTGGTGGTCAGTACAGTACCAGTCTGAATGGATGTGATTTGAGTGGTGGTCTGTACAGTACCAGTCTGTGTGGATGTGATTTGAGTAGTGGTCTGTACAGTACCAGTCTGTGTGGATGTGATTTGATTTGAGTGGTGGTCTGTACAGTACCAGTCTGTGTGGATGTGATTTGAGCGGTGGTCTGTACAGTACCAGTCTGTGTGGATGTGATTTGAGTGGTGGTCTGTAAAGGACCAGTCTGTGTGGATGTGATTTGAGTGGTGGTCTGTACAGTACCAGTCTGTGTGGATTTGATTTGAGTGGTGGTCTGTACAGTACCAGTCTGTGTGGATGTGATTTGAGTGGTGGTCTGTACCAGTCTGTGTGGATGTGATTTGAGTGGTGGTCTGTACAGTACCAGTCTGTGTGTGGATGTGATGTGATTTGAGTGGTGGTCTGTACAGTACCAGTCTGTGTGGATGTGATTTGAGTGGTGGTCTGTACAGTACCAGTCTGTGTGGATGTGATTTGAGTGGTGGTCTGTACAGTACCAGTCTGTGTGGATGTGATTTGAGTGGTGGTCTGTACAGTACCAGTCTGTGTGGATGTGATTTGAGTGGTGGTCTGTACAGTACCAGTCTGTGTGGATGTGATTTGAGTGGTGGTCTGTACAGTACCAGTCTGTGTGGATTTGATTTGAGTGGTGGTCTGTACAGTACCAGTCTGTGTGGATGTGATTTGAGTGGTGGTCTGTACAGTACCAGTCTGTATGGATGTGATTTGAGTGGTGGTCTGTACAGTACCAGTCTGTGTGGATGTGATTTGAGTAGTGGTCTGTACAGTACCAGTCTGTGTGGATGTGATTTGATTTGAGTGGTGGTCTGTACAGTACCAGTCTGTGTGGATGTGATTTGAGTGGTGGTCTGTACAGTACCAGTCTGTGTGGATGTGATTTGAGTGGTGGTCTGTACAGGACCAGTCTGTGTGGATGTGATTTGAGTGGTGGTCTGTACAGTACCAGTCTGTGTGGATTTGATTTGAGTGGTGGTCTGTACAGTACCAGTCTGTGTGGATGTGATTTGAGTGGTGGTCTGTACAGTACCAGTCTGGATGTGATTTGAGTGGTGGTCTGTGCAGTACCAGTCTGTGTGGATGTGATGTGATTTGAGTGGTGGTCTGTACAGTACCAGTCTGTGTGGATGTGATTTGAGTGGTGGTCTGTACAGTACCAGTCTGTGTGGATGTGATTTGAGTGGTGGTCTGTACAGTACCAGTCTGTGGATGTGATTTGATTTGAGTGGTGGTCTGTACAGTACCAGTCTGTGTGGATGTAATTTGAGTGGTGGTCTGTACAGTGTGGATGTGATTTGAGTGGTGGTCTGTACAGTACCAGTCTGTGTGTGGATGTGATGTGATTTGAGTGGTGGTCTGTACAGTACAAGTCTGTGTGAATGTGATTTGAGTGGTGGTCTGTACAGTACCAGTCTGTATGGATGTGATTTGAGTGGTGGTCTGTACAGTACCAGTCTGTGTGGATGTGATTTGAGTGGTGGTCTGTACAGTACCAGTCTGTGTGGATGTGATTTGAGTGGTGGTCTGTACAGTACCACTCTGTGTGGATGTGATTTGATTTGAGTGGTGGTCTGTACAGTACCAGTCTGTGTGTGGATGTGATTTGAGTGGTGGTCTGTACAGTACCAGTCTGTGTGGATGTGATTTGAGCGGTGGTCTGTACAGTACCAGTCTGTGTGGATGTGATTTGAGTGGTGGTCTGTACAGTACCAGTCTGTGTGGATGTGATTTGAGTGGTGGTCTGTACAGTACCAGTCTGTGTGTGGATGTGATTTGAGTGGTGGTCTGTACAGTACCAGTCTGTGTGGATGTGATTTGAGTGGTGGTCTGTACATTACCAGTCTGTGTGGATGTGATTTGAGTGGTGGTCTGTACAGTACCAGTCTGTGTGGATTTGATTTGAGTGGTGGTCTGTACAGTACCAGTCTGTGTGGATGTGATTTGAGTGGTGGTCTGTACAGTACCAGTCTGTGTGGATGTGATTTGAGTAGTGGTCTGTACAGTACCAGTCTGTGTGGATGTGATTTGATTTGAGTGGTGGTCTGTACAGTACCAATCTGTGTGGATGTGATTTGAGCGGTGGTCTGTACAGTACCAGTCTGTGTGGATGTGATTTGAGTGGTGGTCTGTACAGTGTGGATGTGATTTGAGTGGTGGTCTGTGCAGTACCAGTCTGTGTGGATGTGATTTGAGTGGTGGTCTGTGCAGTACCAGTCTGTGTGGATGTGATTTGAGTGGTGGTCTGTACAGTACCAGTCTGTGTGGATGTGATTTGAGTGGTGGTCTGTACAGTACCAGTCTGTGTGGATGTGATTTGAGTGGTGGTCTGTACAGTACCAGTCTGTGTGGATGTGATTTGAGTGGTGGTCTGTACAGTACCAGTCTGTGTGGATGTGATTTGAGTGGTGGTCTGTACAGTACAAGTCTGTGTGGATGTGATTTGAGTGGTGGTCAGTACAGTACCAGTCTGTATGGATGTGATTTGAGTGGTGGTCTGTACAGTAGCAGTCTGTGTGGATGTGATTTGAGTAGTGGTCTGTACAGTACCAGTCTGTGTGGATGTGATTTGATTTGAGTGGTGGTCTGTACAGTACCAATCTGTGTGGATGTGATTTGAGCGGTGGTCTGTACAGTACCAGTCTGTGTGGATGTGATTTGAGTGGTGGTCTGTACAGGACCAGTCTGTGTGGATGTGATTTGAGTGGTGGTCTGTACAGTACCAGTCTGTGTGGATTTGATTTGAGTGGTGGTCTGTACAGTACCAGTCTGTGTGGATGTGATTTGAGTGGTGGTCTGTACAGTACCAGTCTGTGTGGATGTGATTTGAGTGGTGGTCTGTACATTACCAGTCTGTGTGTGGATGTGATGTGATTTGAGTGGTGGTCTGTACAGTACCAGTCTGTGTGGCTGTGATTTGAGTGGTGGTCTGTACAGTACCAGTCTGTGTGGATGTGATTTGAGTGGTGGTCTGTACAGTACCAGTCTGTGTGGATGTGATTTGAGTGGTGGTCTGTACAGTACCAGTCTGTGTGGATGTGATTTGAGTGGTGGTCTGTACAGTACCAGTCTGTGTGGATTTGATTTGAGTGGTGGTCTGTACAGTACCAGTCTGTGTGGATGTGATTTGAGTGGTGGTCTGTACAGTACCAGTCTGTATGGATGTGATTTGAGTGGTGGTCTGTACAGTACCAGTCTGTGTGGATGTGATTTGAGTGGTGGTCTGTACAGTACCAGTCTGTATGGATGTGATTTGAGTGGTGGTCTGTACAGTACCAGTCTGTGTGGATGTGATTTGAGTGGTGGTCTGTACAGTACCAGTCTGTGTGGATGTGATTTGAGTGGTGGTCTGTACAGTACCAGTCTGTGTGGATGTGATTTGAGTGGTGGTCTGTACAGTACCAGTCTGTGTGGATGTGATTTGAGTGGTGGTCTGTACAGTACCAGTCTGTGTGGATTTGATTTGAGTGGTGGTCTGTACAGTACCAGTCTGTGTGGATGTGATTTGAGTGGTGGTCTGTACAGTACCAGTCTGTGTGGATGTGATTTGAGTGGTGGTCTGTACAGTACCAGTCTGTGTGGATGTGATTTGAGTGGTGGTCTGTACAGTACCAGTCTGTGTGGATGTGATTTGAGTGGTGGTCTGTACAGTACCAGTCTGTGTGGATGTGATTTGATTTGAGTGGTGGTCTGTACAGTACCAGTCTGTGTGGATGTGATTTGAGCGGTGGTCTGTACAGTACCAGTCTGTGTGGATGTGATTTGAGTGGTGGTCTGTACAGGACCAGTCTGTGTGGATGTGATTTGAGTGGTGGTCTGTACAGTACCAGTCTGTGTGGATTTGATTTGAGTGGTGGTCTGTACAGTACCAGTCTGTGTGGATGTGATTTGAGTGGTGGTCTGTACAGTGTGGATGTGATTTGAGTGGTGGTCTGTACAGTACCAGTCTGTGTGTGGATGTGATGTGATTTGAGTGGTGGTCTGTACAGTACCAGTCTGTGTGGATGTGATTTGAGTGGTGGTCTGTACAGTACCAGTCTGTGTGGATGTGATTTGAGTGGTGGTCTGTACAGTACCAGTCTGTGTGGATGTGATTTGAGTGGTGGTCTGTACAGTACCAGTCTGTGTGGATGTGATTTGAGTGGTGGTCTGTACAGTACCAGTCTGTGTGGATGTGATTTGATTTGAGTGGTGGTCTGTACAGTACCAGTCTGTGTGGATGTGATTTGAGTGGTGGTCTGTACAGTACAAGCCTGTGTGGATGTGATTTGAGTGGTGGTCTGTACAGTACCAGTCTGTATGGATGTGATTTGAGTGGTGGTCTGTACAGTACCAGTCTGTGTGGATGTGATTTGAGTGGTGGTCTGTACAGTACCAGTCTGTGTGTATGTGATTTGAGTGGTGGTCTGTACAGTACCAGTCTGTGTGGATGTGATGTGATTTGAGTGGTGGTCTGTACAGTACCAGTCTGTGTGGATGTGATTTGAGTGGTGGTCTGTACAGTACCAGTCTGTGTGGATGTGATTTGAGTGGTGGTCTGTACAGTACCAGTCTGTGTGGATGTGATTTGAGTGGTGGTCTGTACAGTACCAGTCTGTGTGGATGTGATTTGAGTGGTGGTCTGTACAGTACCAGTCTGTGTGGATGTGATTTGATTTGAGTGGTGGTCTGTACAGTACCAGTCTGTGTGGATGTGATTTGAGTAGTGGTCTGTACAGTACCAGTCTGTGTGGATGTGATTTGAGTGGTGGTCTGTACAGTACCAGTCTGTGTGGATTTGATTTGAGTGGTGGTCTGTACAGTACCAGTCTGTGTGGATGTGATTTGAGTGGTGGTCTGTACAGTACCAGTCTGTGTGGATGTGATTTGAGTGGTGGTCTGTACAGTACCAGTCTGTGTGTGGATGTGATTTGAGTGGTGGTCTGTACATTACCAGTCTGTGTGGATGTGATTTGAGTGGTGGTCTGTACAGTACCAGTCTGTGTGGATGTGATTTGAGTGGTGGTCTGTACAGTACCAGTCTGTGTGGATGTGATTTGAGTGGTGGTCTGTACAGTACCAGTCTGTGTGGATGTGATTTGAGTGGTGGTCTGTACAGTACCAGTCTGTGTGGATGTGATTTGAGTGGTGGTCTGTACAGTACAAGTCTGTGTGGATGTGATTTGAGTGGTGGTCAGTACAGTACCAGTCTGTATGGATGTGATTTGAGTGGTGGTCTGTACAGTACCAGTCTGTGTGGAAGTGATTTGAGTAGTGGTCTGTACAGTACCAGTCTGTGTGGATGTGATTTGAGTGGTGGTCTGTACAGTACCCGTCTGTATGTATGTGATTTGAGTGGTGGTCTGTACAGTACCACTCTGTGTGGATGTGATTTGATTTGAGTGGTGGTCTGTACAGTACCAGTCTGTGTGGATGTGATTTGAGTAGTGGTCTGTACAGTACCAGTCTGTGTGGATGTGATTTGAGTGGTGGTCTGTACAGTACCAGTCTGTGTGGATTTGATTTGAGTGGTGGTCTGTACAGTACCAGTCTGTGTGGATGTGATTTGAGTGGTGGTCTGTACAGTACCAGTCTGTGTGTGGATGTGATTTGAGTGGTGGTCTGTACAGTACCAGTCTGTGTGGATGTGATTTGAGTGGTGGTCTGTACATTACCAGTCTGTGTGGATGTGATTTGAGTGGTGGTCTGTACAGTACCAGTCTGTGTGGATTTGATTTGAGTGGTGGTCTGTACAGTACCAGTCTGTGTGGATGTGATTTGAGTGGTGGTCTGTACAGTACCAGTCTGTGTGGATGTGATTTGAGTGGTGGTCTGTACAGTACCAGTCTGTGTGTGGATGTGATTTGAGTGGTGGTCTGTGCAGTACCAGTGTGTGTGGATTTGATTTGAGAGGTGGTCTGTACAGTACCAGTCTGTGTGGATGTGATTTGAGTGGTGGTCTGTACAGTACCAGTCTGTGTGGATGTGATTTGAGTGGTGGTCTGTACAGTACCAGTCTGTGTGGATGAGATTTGAGTGGTGGTCTGTACAGTACCAGTCTGTGTGGATGTGATTTGAGTGGTGGTCTGTACAGTACCAGTCTGTGTGGATGTGATTTGAGTGGTGGTCTGTACAGTACCAGTCTGTGTGTGGATGTGATTTGAGTGGTGGTCTGTACAGTACCAGTCTGTGTGGATTTGATTTGAGTGGTGGTCTGTACAGTACCAGTCTGTGTGGATGTGATTTGAGTGGTGGTCTGTACAGTACAAGTCTGTGTGGATGTGATTTGAGTGGTGGTCAGTACAGTACCAGTCTGTATGGATGTGATTTGAGTGGTGGTCTGTACAGTACCAGTCTGTGTGGATGTGATTTGAGTAGTGGTCTGTACAGTACCAGTCTGTGTGGATGTGATTTGAGTGGTGGTCTGTACAGTACCAGTCTGTGTGGATGTGATTTGAGTGGTGGTCTGTACAGTACCAGTCTGTGTGGATGTGATTTGAGTGGTGGTCTGTACAGTACCAGTCTGTGTGGATGTGATTTGAGTGGTGGTCTGTACAGTACCAGTCTGTGTGGATGTGATTTGAGTGGTGGTCTGTACAGTACCAGTCTGTGTGGATGTGATTTGAGTGGTGGTCTGTACAGTGTGGATGTGATTTGAGTGGTGGTCTGTGCAGTACCAGTCTGTGTGTGGATGTGATGTGATTTGAGTGGTGGTCTGTACAGTACCAGTCTGTGTGGATGTGATTTGAGTGGTGGTCTGTACAGTACCAGTCTGTGTGGATGTGATTTGAGTGGTGGTCTGTACAGTAGCAGTCTGTGTGGATGTGATTTGAGTGGTGGTCTGTACAGTACCAGTCTGTGTGGATGTGATTTGAGTGGTGGTCTGTACAGTACCAGTCTGTGTGGATGTGATTTGATTTGAGTGGTGGTCTGTACAGTACCAGTCTGTGTGGATGTGATTGGAGCGGTGGTCTGTACAGTACAAGTCTGTGTGAATGTGATTTGAGTGGTGGTCTGTACAGTACCAGTCTGTATGGATGTGATTTGAGTGGTGGTCTGTACAGTACCAGTCTGTGTGGATGTGATTTGAGTGGTGGTCTGTACAGTACCCGTCTGTATGTATGTGATTTGAGTGGTGGTCTGTACAGTACCACTCTGTGTGGATGTGATTTGATTTGAGTGGTGGTCTGTACAGTACAAGTCTGTGTGAATGTGATTTGAGTGGTGGTCTGTACAGTACCAGTCTGTATGGATGTGATTTGAGTGGTGGTCTGTACAGTACAAGTCTGTGTGGATGTGATTTGAGTGGTGGTCAGTACAGTACCAGTCTGTATGGATGTGATTTGAGTGGTGGTCTGTACAGTACCAGTCTGTGTGGATGTGATTTGAGTAGTGGTCTGTACAGTACCAGTCTGTGTGGATGTGATTTGAGTGGTGGTCTGTACAGTACCCGTCTGTATGTATGTGATTTGAGTGGTGGTCTGTACAGTACCACTCTGTGTGGATGTGATTTGATTTGAGTGGTGGTCTGTACAGTACCAGTCTGTGTGGATGTGATTTGAGTGGTGGTCTGTACAGTACCAGTCTGTGTGGATGTGATTTGAGTGGTGGTCTGTACAGTACCAGTCTGTGTGGATTTGATTTGAGTGGTGGTCTGTACAGTACCAGTCTGTGTGGATGTGATTTGAGTGGTGGTCTGTACAGTACCAGTCTGTGTGGATGTGATTTGAGTGGTGGTCTGTACAGTACCAGTCTGTGTGTGGATGTGATTTGAGTGGTGGTCTGTACATTACCAGTCTGTGTGGATGTGATTTGAGTGGTGGTCTGTACAGTACCAGTCTGTGTGGATTTGATTTGAGTGGTGGTCTGTACAGTACCAGTCTGTGTGGATGTGATTTGAGTGGTGGTCTGTACAGTACCAGTCTGTGTGGATGTGATTTGAGTGGTGGTCTGTACAGTACCAGTCTGTGTGTGGATGTGATGTGATTTGAGTGGTGGTCTGTGCAGTACCAGTGTGTGTGGATTTGATTTGAGAGGTGGTCTGTACAGTACCAGTCTGTGTGGATGTGATTTGAGTGGTGGTCTGTACAGTACCAGTCTGTGTGGATGTGATTTGAGTGGTGGTCTGTACAGTACCAGTCTGTGTGGATGAGATTTGAGTGGTGGTCTGTACAGTACCAGTCTGTGTGGATGTGATTTGAGTGGTGGTCTGTACAGTACCAGTCTGTGTGGATGTGATTTGAGTGGTGGTCTGTACAGTACCAGTCTGTGTGTGGATGTGATTTGAGTGGTGGTCTGTACAGTACCAGTCTGTGTGGATTTGATTTGAGTGGTGGTCTGTACAGTACCAGTCTGTGTGGATGTGATTTGAGTGGTGGTCTGTACAGTACAAGTCTGTGTGGATGTGATTTGAGTGGTGGTCAGTACAGTACCAGTCTGTATGGATGTGATTTGAGTGGTGGTCTGTACAGTACCAGTCTGTGTGGATGTGATTTGAGTAGTGGTCTGTACAGTACCAGTCTGTGTGGATGTGATTTGATTTGAGTGGTGGTCTGTACAGTACCAGTCTGTGTGGATGTGATTTGAGCGGTGGTCTGTACAGTACCAGTCTGTGTGGATGTGATTTGAGTGGTGGTCTGTACAGTGTGGATGTGATTTGAGTGGTGGTCTGTGCAGTACCAGTCTGTGTGTGGATGTGATGTGATTTGAGTGGTGGTCTGTACAGTACCAGTCTGTGTGGATGTGATTTGAGTGGTGGTCTGTACAGTGTGGATGTGATTTGAGTGGTGGTCTGTGCAGTACCAGTCTGTGTGTGGATGTGATGTGATTTGAGTGGTGGTCTGTACAGTACCAGTCTGTGTGGATGTGATTTGAGTGGTGGTCTGTACAGTACCAGTCTGTGTGGATGTGATTTGAGTGGTGGTCTGTACAGTACCAGTCTGTGTGGATGTGATTTGAGTGGTGGTCTGTACAGTACCAGTCTGTGTGGATGTGATTTGAGTGGTGGTCTGTACAGTACCAGTCTGTGTGGATGTGATTTGATTTGAGTGGTGGTCTGTACAGTACCAGTCTGTGTGGATGTGATTGGAGCGGTGGTCTGTACAGTACAAGTCTGTGTGAATGTGATTTGAGTGGTGGTCTGTACAGTACCAGTCTGTATGGATGTGATTTGAGTGGTGGTCTGTACAGTACCAGTCTGTGTGGATGTGATTTGAGTGGTGGTCTGTACAGTACCCGTCTGTATGTATGTGATTTGAGTGGTGGTCTGTACAGTACCAGTCTGTGTGGATGTGATGTGATTTGAGTGGTGGTCTGTACAGTACCAGTCTGTGTGGATGTGATTTGAGTGGTGGTCTGTACAGTACCAGTCTGTGTGGATGTGATTTGAGTGGTGGTCTGTACAGTACCAGTCTGTGTGGATGTGATTTGAGTGGTGGTCTGTACAGTACCAGTCTGTGTGGATGTGATTTGAGTGGTGGTCTGTACAGTACCACTCTGTGTGGATGTGATTTGATTTGAGTGGTGGTCTGTACAGTACCAGTCTGTGTGGATGTGATTTGAGTAGTGGTCTGTACAGTACCAGTCTGTGTGGATGTGATTTGAGTGGTGGTCTGTACAGTACCAGTCTGTGTGGATTTGATTTGAGTGGTGGTCTGTACAGTACCAGTCTGTGTGGATGTGATTTGAGTGGTGGTCTGTACAGTACCAGTCTGTGTGTGGATGTGATTTGAGTGGTGGTCTGTACAGTACCAGTCTGTGTGTGGATGTGATTTGAGTGGTGGTCTGTACATTACCAGTCTGTGTGGATGTGATTTGAGTGGTGGTCTGTACAGTACCAGTCTGTGTGGATGTGATTTGAGTGGTGGTCTGTACAGTACCAGTCTGTGTGGATGTGATTTGAGTGGTGGTCTGTACAGTACCAGTCTGTGTGGATGTGATTTGAGTGGTGGTCTGTACAGTGTGGATGTGATTTGAGTGGTGGTCTGTGCAGTACCAGTCTGTGGATGTGATGTGATTTGAGTGGTGGTCTGTACAGTACCAGTCTGTGTGGATGTGATTTGAGTGGTGGTCTGTACAGTACCAGTCTGTGTGGATGTGATTTGAGTGGTGGTCTGTACAGTACCAGTCTGTGTGGATGTGATTTGAGTGGTGGTCTGTACAGTACCAGTCTGTGTGGATGTGATTTGAGTGGTGGTCTGTACAGTACCAGTCTGTGTGGATGTGATTTGATTTGAGTGGTGGTCTGTACAGTACCAGTCTGTGTGGATGTGATTGGAGCGGTGGTCTGTACAGTACAAGTCTGTGTGAATGTGATTTGAGTGGTGGTCTGTACAGTACCAGTCTGTATGGATGTGATTTGAGTGGTGGTCTGTACAGTACCAGTCTGTGTGGATGTGATTTGAGTGGTGGTCTGTACAGTACCAGTCTGTGTGGATGTGATTTGAGTGGTGGTCTGTACAGTACCAGTCTGTGTGGATGTGATTTGAGTGGTGGTCTGTACAGTACCAGTCTGTGTGGATTTGATTTGAGTGGTGGTCTGTACAGTACCAGTCTGTGTGGATGTGATTTGAGTGGTGGTCTGTACAGTACCAGTCTGTGTGGATGTGATTTGAGTGGTGGTCTGTACAGTACCAGTCTGTATGGATGTGATTTGAGTGGTGGTCTGTACAGTACCAGTCTGTGTGGATGTGATTTGAGTTGTGGTCTGTACAGTACCAGTCTGTGTGGATGTGATTTGATTTGAGTGGTGGTCTGTACAGTACCAGTCTGTGTGGATGTGATTTGAGCGGTGGTCTGTACAATACCAGTCTGTGTGGATGTGATTTGAGTGGTGGTCTGTACAGGACCAGTCTGTGTGGATGTGATTTGAGTGGTGGTCTGTACAGTACCAGTCTGTGTGGATTTGATTTGAGTGGTGGTCTGTACAGTACCAGTCTGTGTGGATGTGATTTGAGTGGTGGTCTGTACAGTGTGGATGTGATTTGAGTGGTGGTCTGTGCAGTACCAGTCTGTGTGTGGATGTGATGTGATTTGAGTGGTGGTCTGTACAGTACCAGTCTGTGTGGATGTGATTTGAGTGGTGGTCTGTACAGTACCAGTCTGTGTGGATGTGATTTGAGTGGTGGTCTGTACAGTACCAGTCTGTGTGGATGTGATTTGAGTGGTGGTCTGTACAGTACCAGTCTGTGTGGATGTGATTTGAGTGGTGGTCTGTACAGTACCAGTCTGTGTGGATGTGATTTGATTTGAGTGGTGGTCTGTACAGTACCAGTCTGTGTGGATGTGATTGGAGCGGTGGTCTGTACAGTACAAGCCTGTGTGAATGTGATTTGAGTGGTGGTCTGTACAGTACCAGTCTGTATGGATGTGATTTGAGTGGTGGTCTGTACAGTACCAGTCTGTGTGGATGTGATTTGAGTGGTGGTCTGTACAGTACCCGTCTGTATGTATGTGATTTGAGTGGTGGTCTGTACAGTACCAGTCTGTGTGTGGATGTGATGTGATTTGAGTGGTGGTCTGTACAGTACCAGTCTGTGTGGATGTGATTTGAGTGGTGGTCTGTACAGTACCAGTCTGTGTGGATGTGATTTGAGTGGTGGTCTGTACAGTACCAGTCTGTGTGGATGTGATTTGAGTGGTGGTCTGTACAGTACCAGTCTGTGTGGATGTGATTTGAGTGGTGGTCTGTACAGTACCAGTCTGTGTGGATGTGATTTGATTTGAGTGGTGGTCTGTACAGTACCAGTCTGTGTGGATGTGATTTGAGTAGTGGTCTGTACAGTACCAGTCTGTGTGGATGTGATTTGAGTGGTGGTCTGTACAGTACCAGTCTGTGTGGATTTGATTTGAGTGGTGGTCTGTACAGTACCAGTCTGTGTGGATGTGATTTGAGTGGTGGTCTGTACAGTACCAGTCTGTGTGGATGTGATTTGAGTGGTGGTCTGTACAGTACCAGTCTGTGTGGATGTGATTTGAGTGGTGGTCTGTACATTACCAGTCTGTGTGGATGTGATTTGAGTGGTGGTCTGTACAGTACCAGTCTGTGTGGATGTGATTTGAGTGGTGGTCTGTACAGTACCAGTCTGTGTGGATGTGATTTGAGTGGTGGTCTGTACAGTACCAGTCTGTGTGGATGTGATTTGAGTGGTGGTCTGTACAGTACCAGTCTGTGTGGATGTGATTTGAGTGGTGGTCTGTACAGTACAAGTCTGTGTGGATGTGATTTGAGTGGTGGTCAGTACAGTACCAGTCTGTATGGATGTGATTTGAGTGGTGGTCTGTACAGTACCAGTCTGTGTGGATGTGATTTGAGTAGTGGTCTGTACAGTACCAGTCTGTGTGGATGTGATTTGAGTGGTGGTCTGTACAGTACCAGTCTGTATGTATGTGATTTGAGTGGTGGTCTGTACAGTACCAGTCTGTGTGGATGTGATTTGATTTGAGTGGTGGTCTGTACAGTACCAGTCTGTGTGGATGTGATTTGAGTGGTGGTCTGTACAGTACCAGTCTGTGTGGATGTGATTTGAGTGGTGGTCTGTACAGTACCAGTCTGTGTGGATTTGATTTGAGTGGTGGTCTGTACAGTACCAGTCTGTGTGGATGTGATTTGAGTGGTGGTCTGTACAGTACCAGTCTGTGTGGATGTGATTTGAGTGGTGGTCTGTACAGTACCAGTCTGTGTGTGGATGTGATTTGAGTGGTGGTCTGTACATTACCAGTCTGTGTGGATGTGATTTGAGTGGTGGTCTGTACAGTACCAGTCTGTGTGGATTTGATTTGAGTGGTGGTCTGTACAGTACCAGTCTGTGTGGATGTGATTTGAGTGGTGGTCTGTACAGTACCAGTCTGTGTGGATGTGATTTGAGTGGTGGTCTGTACAGTACCAGTCTGTGTGGATGTGATTTGAGTGGTGGTCTGTACAGTACCAGTCTGTGTGGATTTGATTTGAGTGGTGGTCTGTACAGTACCAGTCTGTGTGGATGTGATTTGAGTGGTGGTCTGTACAGTACCAGTCTGTGTGGATGTGATTTGAGTGGTGGTCTGTACAGTACCAGTCTGTGTGGATGTGATTTGAGTGGTGGTCTGTACAGTACCAGTCTGTGTGGATGAGATTTGAGTGGTGGTCTGTACAGTACCAGTCTGTGTGGATGTGATTTGAGTGGTGGTCTGTACAGTACCAGTCTGTGTGGATGTGATTTGAGTGGTGGTCTGTACAGTACCAGTCTGTGTGTGGATGTGATTTGAGTGGTGGTCTGTACAGTACCAGTCTGTGTGGATTTGATTTGAGTGGTGGTCTGTACAGTACCAGTCTGTGTGGATGTGATTTGAGTGGTGGTCTGTACAGTACAAGTCTGTGTGGATGTGATTTGAGTGGTGGTCAGTACAGTACCAGTCTGTATGGTTGTGATTTGAGTGGTGGTCTGTACAGTACCAGTCTGTGTGGATGTGATTTGAGTGGTGGTCTGTACAGTACCAGTCTGTGTGGATGTGATTTGAGTGGTGGTCTGTACAGTACCAGTCTGTGTGGATGTGATTTGAGTGGTGGTCTGTACAGTACCAGTCTGTGTGGATGTGATTTGAGTGGTGGTCTGTACAGTACCAGTCTGTGTGGATGTGATTTGAGTGGTGGTCTGTACAGTACCAGTCTGTGTGGATGTGATTTGAGTGGTGGTCTGTACAGTACCAGTCTGTGTGGATGTGATTTGAGTGGTGGTCTGTACAGTGTGGATGTGATTTGAGTGGTGGTCTGTACAGTACCAGTCTGTGTGGATGTGATGTGATTTGAGTGGTGGTCTGTACAGTACCAGTCTGTGTGGATGTGATTTGAGTGGTGGTCTGTACAGTACCAGTCTGTGTGGATGTGATTTGAGTGGTGGTCTGTACAGTACCAGTCTGTGTGGATGTGATTTGAGTGGTGGTCTGTACAGTACCAGTCTGTGTGGATGTGATTTGAGTGGTGGTCTGTACAGTACCAGTCTGTGTGGATGTGATTTGATTTGGGTGGTGGTCTGTACAGTACCAGTCTGTGTGGATGTGATTTGAGTGGTGGTCTGTACAGTACCAGTCTGTGTGAATGTGATTTGAGTGGTGGTCTGTACAGTACCAGTCTGTGTGGATGTGATTTGAGTGGTGGTCTGTACAGTACCAGTCTGTGTGGATGTGATTTGAGTGGTGGTCTGTACAGTACCAGTCTGTATGGATGTGATTTGAGTGGTGGTCTGTACAGTACCAGTCTGTGGATGTGATTTGATTTGAGTGGTGGTCTGTACAGTACCAGTCTGTGGATGTGATTTGAGTGGTGGTCTGTACAGTACCAGTCTGTATGGATGTGATTTGAGTGGTGGTCTGTACAGTACCAGTCTGTGTGGATGTGATTTGAGTGGTGGTCTGTACAGTACCAGTCTGTGTGGATGTGATTTGAGTGGTGGTCTGTACAGTACCAGTCTGTGTGGATGTGATTTGAGTGGTGGTCTGTACAGTACCAGTCTGTGTGGATGTGATTTGAGTGGTGGTCTGTACAGTACCAGTCTGTATGGATGTGATTTGAGTGGTGGTCTGTACAGTACCAGTCTGTGTGGATGTGATTTGATTTGAGTGGTGGTCTGTACAGTACCAGTCTGTGTGGATGTGATTTGAGTGGTGGTCTGTACAGTACCAGTCTGTGGATGTGATTTGAGTGGTGGTCTGTACAGTACCAGTCTGTGTGGATTTGATTTGAGTGGTGGTCTGTACAGTACCAGTCTGTGTGGATGTGATTTGAGTGGTGGTCTGTACAGTACCAGTCTGTGTGGATGTGATTTGAGTGGTGGTCTGTACAGTACCAGTCTGTGTGGATGTGATTTGAGTGGTGGTCTGTACAGTACCAGTCTGTGTGGATGTGATTTGAGTGGTGGTCTGTACAGTACCAGTCTGTGTGGATTTGATTTGAGTGGTGGTCTGTACAGTACCAGTCTGTGTGGATGTGATTTGAGTGGTGGTCTGTACAGTACCAGTCTGTGTGGATGTGATTTGAGTGGTGGTCTGTACAGTACCAGTCGGTGTGTGGATGTGATGTGATTTGAGTGGTGGTCTGTACAGTACCAGTCTGTGTGGATGTGATTTGAGTGGTGGTCTGTACAGTACCAGTCTGTGTGGATGTGATTTGAGTGGTGGTCTGTACAGTACCAGTCTGTGTGGATGTGATTTGAGTGGTGGTCTGTACAGTACCAGTCTGTGTGGATGTGATTTGAGTGGTGGTCTGTACAGTACCAGTCTGTGTGGATGTGATTTGAGTGGTGGTCTGTACAGTACCAGTCTGTGTGGATGTGATTTGAGTGGTGGTCTGTACAGTACCAGTCTGTGTGGATGTGATTTGAGTGGTGGTCTGTACAGTACCAGTCTGTGTGGATTTGATTTGAGTGGTGGTCTGTACAGTACCAGTCTGTGTGGATGTGATTTGAGTGGTGGTCTGTACAGTACCAGTCTGTGTGGATGTGATTTGAGTGGTGGTCTGTACAGTACCAGTCTGTATGGATGTGATTTGAGTGGTGGTCTGTACAGTACCAGTCTGTGTGGATGTGATTTGAGTAGTGGTCTGTACAGTACCAGTCTGTGTGGATGTGATTTGATTTGAGTGGTGGTCTGTACAGTACCAGTCTGTGTGGATGTGATTTGAGTGGTGGTCTGTACAGTACCAGTCTGTGTGGATGTGATTTGAGCGGTGGTCTGTACAGGACCAGTCTGTGTGGATGTGATTTGAGTGGTGGTCTGTACAGTACCAGTCTGTGTGGATGTGATTTGAGTGGTGGTCTGTACAGTACCAGTCTGTGTGGATGTGATTTGAGTGGTGGTCTGTACCAGTCTGTGTGGATGTGATTTGAGTGGTGGTCTGTACAGTACCAGTCTGTGGATGTGATGTGATTTGAGTGGTGGTCTGTACAGTACCAGTCTGTGTGGATGTGATTTGAGTGGTGGTCTGTACAGTACCAGTCTGTGTGGATGTGATTTGAGTGGTGGTCTGTACAGTACCAGTCTGTGTGGATGTGATTTGAGTGGTGGTCTGTACAGTACCAGTCTGTGTGGATGTGATTTGAGTGGTGGTCTGTACAGTACCAGTCTGTGTGGATGTGATTTGATTTGAGTGGTGGTCTGTACAGTACCAGTCTGTGTGGATGTGATTTGAGTGGTGGTCTGTACAGTACCCGTCTGTATGTATGTGATTTGAGTGGTGGTCTGTACAGTACCACTCTGTGTGGATGTGATTTGATTTGAGTGGTGGTCTGTACAGTACCAGTCTGTGTGGATGTGATTTGAGTAGTGGTCTGTACAGTACCAGTCTGTGTGGATGTGATTTGATTTGAGTGGTGGTCTGTACAGTACCAGTCTGTGTGGATTTGATTTGAGTGGTGGTCTGTACAGTACCAGTCTGTGTGGATGTGATTTGAGTGGTGGTCTGTACAGTACCAGTCTGTGTGGATGTGATTTGAGTGGTGGTCTGTACAGTACCAGTCTGTGTGGATGTGATTTGAGTGGTGGTCTGTACAGTACCAGTCTGTGTGGATTTGATTTGAGTGGTGGTCTGTACAGTACCAGTCTGTGTGGATGTGATTTGAGTGGTGGTCTGTACAGTACCAGTCTGTGTGGATGTGATTTGAGTGGTGGTCTGTACTGTACCTTTAAGTCTGTGGATGTGATGTGATTTGAGTGGTGGTCTGTACAGTACCAGTCTGTGTGGATGTGATTTGAGTGGTGGTCTGTACAGTACCAGTCTGTGTGGATGTGATTTGAGTGGTGGTCTGTACAGTACCAGTCTGTGTGGATGTGATTTGAGTGGTGGTCTGTACAGTACCAGTCTGTGTGGATGTGATTTGAGTGGTGGTCTGTACAGTACCAGTCTGTGTGGATGTGATTTGAGTGGTGGTCTGTACAGTACCAGTCTGTGTGGATGTGATTTGAGTGGTGGTCTGTACAGTACCAGTCTGTGTGTGGATGTGATTTGAGTGGTGGTCTGTACAGTACCAGTCTGTGTGGATTTGATTTGAGTGGTGGTCTGTACAGTACCAGTCTGTGTGGATGTGATTTGAGTGGTGGTCTGTACAGTACAAGTCTGTGTGGATGTGATTTGAGTGGTGGTCTGTACAGTACCAGTCTGTATGGATGTGATTTGAGTGGTGGTCTGTACAGTACCAGTCTGTGTGGATGTGATTTGAGTAGTGGTCTGTACAGTACCAGTCTGTGTGGATGTGATTTGATTTGAGTGGTGGTCTGTACAGTACCAGTCTGTGTGGATGTGATTTGAGTGGTGGTCTGTACAGTACCAGTCTGTGTGGATGTGATTTGAGTGGTGGTCTGTACAGGACCAGTCTGTGTGGATGTGATTTGAGTGGTGGTCTGTACAGTACCAGTCTGTGTGGATTTGATTTGAGTGGTGGTCTGTACAGTACCAGTCTGTGTGGATGTGATTTGATTTGGTGGTCTGTACAGTACCAGTCTGTGTGGATGTGATTGGAGCGGTGGTCTGTACAGTACAAGTCTGTGTGAATGTGATTTGAGTGGTGGTCTGTACAGTACCAGTCTGTATGGATGTGATTTGAGTGGTGGTCTGTACAGTACCAGTCTGTGTGGATGTGATTTGAGTGGTGGTCTGTACAGTACCCGTCTGTGTGTATGTGATTTGAGTGGTGGTCTGTACAGTACCACTCTGTGTGGATGTGATTTGATTTGAGTGGTGGTCTGTACAGTACCAGTCTGTGTGGATGTGATTTGAGTAGTGGTCTGTACAGTACCAGTCTGTGTGGATGTGATTTGAGTGGTGGTCTGTACAGTACCAGTCTGTGTGGATGTGATTTGAGTGGTGGTCTGTACAGTACCAGTCTGTGTGGATGTGATTTGAGTGGTGGTCTGTACAGTACCAGTCTGTGTGGATGTGATTTGAGTGGTGGTCTGTACAGTACCAGTCTGTGTGGATGTGATTTGAGTGGTGGTCTGTACAGTACCAGTCTGTGTGGATGTGATTTGAGTGGTGGTCTGTACAGTACCAGTCTGTGTGGATGTGATGTGATTTGAGTGGTGGTCTGTACAGTACCAGTCTGTGTGGATGTGATTTGAGTGGTGGTCTGTACAGTACCAGTCTGTGTGGATGTGATTTGAGTGGTGGTCTGTACAGTACCAGTCTGTGTGGATGTGATTTGAGTGGTGGTCTGTACAGTACCAGTCTGTGTGGATGTGATTTGAGTGGTGGTCTGTACAGTACCAGTCTGTGTGGATGTGATTTGAGTGGTGGTCTGTACAGTACCAGTCTGTGTGGATGTGATTTGAGTGGTGGTCTGTACAGTACCAGTCTGTGTGTGGATGTGATGTGATTTGAGTGGTGGTCTGTACAGTACCAGTCTGTGTGGATGTGATTTGAGTGGTGGTCTGTACAGTACCAGTCTGTGTGGATGTGATTTGAGTGGTGGTCTGTACAGTACCAGTCTGTGTGGATGTGATTTGAGTGGTGGTCTGTACAGTACCAGTCTGTGTGGATGTGATTTGAGTGGTGGTCTGTACAGTACCAGTCTGTGTGGATGTGATTTGAGTGGTGGTCTGTACAGTACCAGTCTGTGTGGATGTGATTTGAGTGGTGGTCTGTACAGTACCAGTCTGTGTGGATGTGATTTGATTTGAGTGGTGGTCTGTACAGTACCAGTCTGTGTGGATGTGATTTGAGTGGTGGTCTGTACAGTACCAGTCTGTGTGGATGTGATTTGATTTGAGTGGTGGTCTGTACAGTACCAGTCTGTGTGGATGTGATTTGAGTGGTGGTCTGTACAGTACCAGTCTGTGTGGATGTGATTTGAGTGGTGGTCTGTACAGTACCAGTCTGTGTGGATGTGATTTGAGTGGTGGTCTGTACAGTACCAGTCTGTGTGGATGTGATTTGAGTGGTGGTCTGTACAGTACCAGTCTGTGTGGATGTGATTTGAGTGGTGGTCTGTACAGTACCAGTCTGTGTGGATGTGATTTGAGTGGTGGTCTGTACAGTACCAGTCTGTGTGGATGTGATTTGAGTGGTGGTCTGTACAGTACCAGTCTGTGTGGATGTGATTTGAGTGGTGGTCTGTACAGTACCAGTCTGTGTGGATGTGATTTGAGTAGTGGTCTGTACAGTACCAGTCTGTGTGGATGTGATTTGATTTGAGTGGTGGTCTGTACAGTACCAGTCTGTGTGGATGTGATTTGAGTGGTGGTCTGTACAGTACCAGTCTGTGTGGATGTGATTTGAGTGGTGGTCTGTACAGGACCAGTCTGCGTGGATGTGATTTGAGTGGTGGTCTGTACAGTACCAGTCTGTGTGGATGTGATTTGAGTGGTGGTCTGTACAGTACCAGTCTGTGTGGATGTGATTTGAGTGGTGGTCTGTACAGTACCAGTCTGTGTGGATGTGATTTGAGTGGTGGTCTGTACAGTACCAGTCTGTGTGGATGTGATTTGAGTGGTGGTCTGTACAGTACCAGTCTGTGTGGATGTGATTTGAGTGGTGGTCTGTACAGTACCAGTCTGTGTGGATGTGATTTGAGTGGTGGTCTGTACAGTACCAGTCTGTGTGGATGTGATTTGATTTGAGTGGTGGTCTGTACAGTACCAGTCTGTGTGGATGTGATTTGAGTAGTGGTCTGTACAGTACCAGTCTGTGGATGTGATTTGATTTGAGTGGTGGTCTGTACAGTACCAGTCTGTGTGGATGTGATTTGAGTGGTGGTCTGTACAGTACCAGTCTGTGTGGATGTGATTTGAGTGGTGGTCTGTACAGTACCAGTCTGTGTGGATGTGATTTGAGTGGTGGTCTGTACAGTACCAGTCTGTGTGGATGTGATTTGAGTGGTGGTCTGTACAGTACCAGTCTGTGTGGATGTGATTTGAGTGGTGGTCTGTACAGTACCAGTCTGTGTGGATGTGATTTGAGTGGTGGTCTGTACAGTACCAGTCTGTGTGGATGTGATTTGAGTGGTGGTCTGTACAGTACCAGTCTGTGTGGATGTGATTTGAGTGGTGGTCTGTACAGTACAAGTCTGTGTGGATGTGATTTGAGTGGTGGTCTGTACAGTACCAGTCTGTATGGATGTGATTTGAGTGGTGGTCTGTACAGTACCAGTCTGTGTGGATGTGATTTGAGTGGTGGTCTGTACAGTACCAGTCTGTGTGGATGTGATTTGATTTGAGTGGTGGTCTGTACAGTACCAGTCTGTGTGGATGTGATTTGAGCGGTGGTCTGTACAGTACCAGTCTGTGTGGATGTGATTTGAGTGGTGGTCTGTACAGGACCAGTCTGTGTGGATGTGATTTGAGTGGTGGTCTGTACAGTACCAGTCTGTGTGGATTTGATTTGAGTGGTGGTCTGTACAGTACCAGTCTGTGTGGATGTGATTTGAGTGGTGGTCTGTACAGTGTGGATGTGATTTGAGTGGTGGTCTGTGCAGTACCAGTCTGTGTGGGGATGTGATGTGATTTGAGTGGTGGTCTGTACAGTACCAGTCTGTGTGGATGTGATTTGAGTTGTGGTCTGTACAGTACCAGTCTGTGTGGATGTGATTTGAGTGGTTGTCTGTACAGTACCAGTCTGTGTGGATGTGATTTGAGTGGTG
Source organism: Oncorhynchus keta (assembly GCF_023373465.1). Classification (NCBI taxonomy): domain Eukaryota; kingdom Metazoa; phylum Chordata; class Actinopteri; order Salmoniformes; family Salmonidae; genus Oncorhynchus; species Oncorhynchus keta. Next base: position 217,676 of record NW_026282838.1, read on the forward strand.
TTCTGTACAGTACCAGTCTGTGTGGATTTGATTTGAGTGGTGGTCTGTACAGTAACAGTCTGTGTGGATGTGATTTGAGTGGTGGTCTGTACAGTACCAGTCTGTGTGGATGTGATTTGATTTGAGTGGTGGTCTGTACAGTACCAGTCTGTGTGGATGTGATTTGAGTGGTGGTCTGTACAGTACCAGTCTGTGTGGATGTGATTTGATTTGAGTGGTGGTCTGTACAGTACCAATCTGTGTGGATGTGATTTGAGCGGTGGTCTGTACAGTACCAGTCTGTGTGGATGTGATTTGAGTGGTGGTCTGTACAGTGTGGATGTGATTTGAGTGGTGGTCTGTGCAGTACCAGTCTGTGTGGATGTGATTTGAGTGGTGGTCTGTACAGTACCAGTCTGTGTGGATGTGATTTGAGTGGTGGTCTGTACAGTACCAGTCTGTGTGGATGTGATTTGAGTGGTGGTCTGTACAGTACCAGTCTGTGTGGATGTGATTTGAGTGGTGGTCTGTACAGTACCAGTCTGTGTGGATGTGATTTGAGTGGTGGTCTGTACAGTACCAGTCTGTGTGGATGTGATTTGAGTGGTGGTCTGTACAGTACCAGTCTGTGTGGATGTGATTTGAGTGGTGGTCTGTACAGTACCAGTCTGTGTGGATGTGATTTGAGTGGTGGTCTGTACAGTACCAGTCTGTGTGGATGTGATTTGAGTGGTGGTCTGTACAGTACCAGTCTGTATGGATGTGATTTGAGTGGTGGTCTGTACAGTACCAGTCTGTGTGGATGTGATTTGAGTAGTGGTCTGTACAGTACCAGTCTGTGTGGATGTGATTTGATTTGAGTGGTGGTCTGTACAGTACCAGTCTGTGTGGATGTGATTTGAGCGGTGGTCTGTACAGTACCAGTCTGTGTGGATGTGATTTGAGTGGTGGTCTGTACAGTACCAGTCTGTGTGGATTTGATTTGAGTGGTGGTCTGTACAGTACCAGTCTGTGTGGATGTGATTTGAGTGGTGGTCTGTACAGTACCAGTCTGTGTGGATGTGATTTGAGTGGTGGTCTGTACAGTACCAGTCTGTGTGGATGTGATTTGAGTGGTGGTCTGTACAGTACCAGTCTGTGTGGATGTGATTTGAGTGGTGGTCTGTACAGTACCAGTCTGTGTGGATGTGATTTGAGTGGTGGTCTGTACAGTACCAGTCTGTGTGGATTTGATTTGAGTGGTGGTCTGTACAGTACCAGTCTGTGTGGATGTGATTTGAGTGGTGGTCTGTACAGTACAAGTCTGTGTGGATGTGATTTGAGTGGTGGTCTGTACAGTACCAGTCTGTATGGATGTGATTTGAGTGGTGGTCTGTACAGTACCAGTCTGTGTGGATGTGATTTGAGTAGTGGTCTGTACAGTACCAGTCTGTGTGGATGTGATTTGATTTGAGTGGTGGTCTGTACAGTACCAGTCTGTGTGGATGTGATTTGAGTGGTGGTCTGTACAGTACCAGTCTGTGTGGATGTGATTTGAGTGGTGGTCTGTACAGGACCAGTCTGTGTGGATGTGATTTGAGTGGTGGTCTGTACAGTACCAGTCTGTGTGGATTTGATTTGAGTGGTGGTCTGTACAGTACCAGTCTGTGTGGATGTGATTTGAGTGGTGGTCTACAGTACCAGTCTGTGTGGATGTGATTTGAGTGGTGGTCTGTACAGTACCAGTCTGTGTGTGGATGTGATGTGATTTGAGTGGTGGTCTGTACAGTACCAGTCTGTGTGGATGTGATTTGAGTGGTGGTCTGTACAGTACCAGTCTGTGTGGATGTGATTTGAGTGGTGGTCTGTACAGTACCAGTCTGTGTGGATGTGATTTGAGTGGTGGTCTGTACAGTACCAGTCTGTGTGGATGTGATTTTTGAGTGGTGGTCTGTACAGTACCAGTCTGTGTGGATGTGATTTGAGTGGTGGTCTGTACAGTACCAGTCTGTGTGGATGTGATTTGAGTGGTGGTCTGTACAGTACCAGTCTGTGTGGATGGGATTTGATTTGAGTGGTGGTCTGTACAGTACCAGTCTGTGTGGATGGGATTGGAGCGGTGGTCTGTACAGTACCAGTCTGTGTGGATGTGATTTGATTTGAGTGGTGGTCTGTACAGTACCAGTCTGTGTGGATGGGATTGGAGCGGTGGTCTGTACAGTACCAGTCTGTGTGGATGTGATTTGAGTGGTGGTCTGTACAGTACCAGTCTGTGTGGATGTGATTTGAGTGGTGGTCTGTACAGTACCAGTCTGTGTGGATTTGATTTGAGTGGTGGTCTGTACAGTACCAGTCTGTATGGATGTGATTTGAGTGGTGGTCTGTACAGTACCAGTCTGTGTGGATGTGATTTGAGTGGTGGTCTGTACAGTACCCGTCTGTATGTATGTGATTTGAGTGGTGGTCTGTACAGTACCACTCTGTGTGGATGTGATTTGATTTGAGTGGTGGTCTGTACAGTACCAGTCTGTGTGGATGTGATTTGAGTGGTGGTCTGTACAGTACCAGTCTGTGTGGATGTGATTTGAGTGGTGGTCTGTACAGTACCAGTCTGTGTGGATGTGATTTGAGTGGTGGTCTGTACAGTACCAGTCTGTGTGGATGTGATTTGAGTGGTGGTCTGTACAGTACCAGTCTGTGTGGATTTGATTTGAGTGGTGGTCTGTACAGTACCAGTCTGTGTGGATGTGATTTGAGTGGTGGTCTCTGTACAGTGTGGATGTGATTTGAGTGGTGGTCTGTGCAGTACCAGTCTGTGTGTGGATGTGATGTGATTTGAGTGGTGGTCTGTACAGTACCAGTCTGTGTGGATGTGATTTGAGTGGTGGTCTGTACAGTACCAGTCTGTGTGTGGATGTGATGTGATTTGAGTGGTGGTCTGTACAGTACCAGTCTGTGTGGATGTGATTTGAGTGGTGGTCTGTACAGTACCAGTCTGTGTGGATGTGATTTGAGTGGTGGTCTGTACAGTACAAGTCTGTGTGGATGTGATTTGAGTGGTGGTCTGTACAGTACCAGTCTGTATGGATGTGATTTGAGTGGTGGTCTGTACAGGACCAGTCTGTGTGGATGTGATTTGAGTGGTGGTCTGTACAGTACCAGTCTGTGTGGATTTGATTTGAGTGGTGGTCTGTACAGTACCAGTCTGTGTGGATGTGATTTGAGTGGTGGTCTGTACAGTGTGGATGTGATTTGAGTGGTGGTCTGTGCAGTACCAGTCTGTGTGTGGATGTGATGTGATTTGAGTGGTGGTCTGTACAGTACCAGTCTGTGTGGATGTGATTTGAGTGGTGGTCTGTACAGTACCAGTCTGTGTGGATGTGATTTGAGTGGTGGTCTGTACAGTACCAGTCTGTGTGGATGTGATTTGAGTGGTGTTCTGTACAGTACCAGTCTGTGTGGATTTGATTTGAGTGGTGGTCTGTACAGTACCAGTCTGTGTGGATGTGATTTGAGTGGTGGTCTGTACAGTACCAGTCTGTGTGGATTTGATTTGAGTGGTGGTCTGTACAGTACCAGTCTGTGTGGATGTGATTTGAGTGGTGGTCTGTACAGTACCAGTCTGTGTGGATGTGATTTGATTTGAGTGGTGGTCTGTACAGTACCAGTCTGTGTGGATGTGATTTGAGTGGTGGTCTGTACAGTACCAGTCTGTGTGGATGTGATTTGAGTGGTGGTCTGTACAGTACCAGTCTGTGTGGATGTGATTTGAGTGGTGGTCTGTACAGTACCAGTCTGTGTGGATGTGATTTGAGTGGTGGTCTGTACAGTACCAGTCTGTGTGGATGTGATTTGAGTGGTGGTCTGTACAGTACCAGTCTGTGAGGATGTGATTTGAGTGGTGGTCTGTACAGTACCAGTCTGTGTGGATGTGATTTGAGTGGTGGTCTGTACAGTACCAGTCTGTGTGGATGTGATTTGAGTGGTGGTCTGTACAGTACCAGTCTGTGTGGATTTGATTTGAGTGGTGGTCTGTACAGTACCAGTCTGTGTGGATGTGATTTGAGTGGTGGTCTGTACAGTACCAGTCTGTGTGGATGTGATTTGAGTGGTGGTCTGTACAGTACCAGTCTGTGTATGTGATTTGAGTGGTGGTCTGTACAGTACCACTCTGTGTGGATGTGATTTGATTTGAGTGGTGGTCTGTACAGTACCAGTCTGTGTGGATGTGATTTGAGTGGTGGTCTGTACAGTACCAGTCTGTGTGGATGTGATTTGAGTGGTGGTCTGTACAGTACCAGTCTGTGTGGATGTGATTTGAGTGGTGGTCTGTACAGTACCAGTCTGTGTGGATGTGATTTGAGTGGTGGTCTGTACAGTACCAGTCTGTGTGGATTTGATTTGAGTGGTGGTCTGTACAGTACCAGTCTGTGTGGATGTGATTTGAGTGGTGGTCTGTACAGTGTGGATGTGATTTGAGTGGTGGTCTGTACAGTACCAGTCTGTGGATGTGATGTGATTTGAGTGGTGGTCTGTACAGTGTGGATGTGATTTGAGTGGTGGTCTGTGCAGTACCAGTCTGTGTGTGGATGTGATGTGATTTGAGTGGTGGTCTGTACAGTACCAGTCTGTGTGGATGTGATTTGAGTGGTGGTCTGTACAGTACCAGTCTGTGTGGATGTGATTTGAGTGGTGGTCTGTACAGTACAAGTCTGTGTGGATGTGATTTGAGTGGTGGTCTGTACAGTACCAGTCTGTATGGATGTGATTTGAGTGGTGGTCTGTACAGTACCAGTCTGTGTGGATGTGATTTGAGTGGTGGTCTGTACAGTACCAGTCTGTGTGGATTTGATTTGAGTGGTGGTCTGTACAGTACCAGTCTGTGTGGATGTGATTTGAGTGGTGGTCTGTACCAGTGTGGATGTGATTTGAGTGGTGGTCTGTGCAGTACCAGTCTGTGTGTGGATGTGATGTGATTTGAGTGGTGGTCTGTACAGTACCAGTCTGTGTGGATGTGATTTGAGTGGTGGTCTGTACAGTACCAGTCTGTGTGGATGTGATTTGAGTGGTTGTCTGTACATACCAGTCTGTGTGGATGTGATTTGAGTGGTGTTCTGTACAGTACCAGTCTGTGTGGATTTGATTTGAGTGGTGGTCTGTACAGTAACAGTCTGTGTGGATGTGATTTGAGTGGTGGTCTGTACAGTACCAGTCTGTGTGGATGTGATTTGATTTGAGTGGTGGTCTGTACAGTACCAGTCTGTGTGGATGTGATTTGAGTGGTGGTCTGTGCAGTACCAGTCTGTGTGGATGTGATTTGAGTGGTGGTCTGTACAGTACCAGTCTGTGTGGATGTGATTTCAGTGGTGGTCTGTACAGTACCAGTCTGTGTGGATGTGATTTGAGTGGTGGTCTGTACAGTACCAGTCTGTGTGGATGTGATTTGAGTGGTGGTCTGTACAGTACCAGTCTGTGTGGATGTGATTTGAGTGGTGGTCTGTACAGTACCAGTCTGTGTGGATGTGATTTGAGTGGTGGTCTGTACAGTACCAGTCTGTGTGGATGTGATTTGAGTGGTGGTCTGTACAGTACCAGTCTGTGTGGATGTGATTTGAGTGGTGGTCTGTACAGTACCAGTCTGTGTGGATGTGATTTGAGTGGTGGTCTGTACAGTACCAGTCTGTGTGGATGTGATTTGAGTGGTGGTCTGTACAGTACCAGTCTGTGTGGATGTGATTTGAGTGGTGGTCTGTACAGTACCAGTCTGTGTGGATGTGATTTGAGTGGTGGTCTGTACAGTACCAGTCTGTGTGGATGTGATTTGAGTGGTGGTCTGTACAGTACCAGTCTGTGTGGATGTGATTTGAGTGGTGGTCTGTACAGTACCAGTCTGTGTGGATGTGATTTGAGTGGTGGTCTGTACAGTACCAGTCTGTATGGATGTGATTTGAGTGGTGGTCTGTACAGTACCAGTCTGTGTGGATGTGATTTGAGTAGTGGTCTGTACAGTACCAGTCTGTGTGGATGTGATTTGATTTGAGTGGTGGTCTGTACAGTACCAGTCTGTGTGGATGTGATTTGAGCGGTGGTCTGTACAGTACCAGTCTGTGTGGATGTGATTTGAGTGGTGGTCTGTACAGGACCAGTCTGCGTGGATGTGATTTGAGTGGTGGTCTGTACAGTACCAGTCTGTGTGGATTTGATTTGAGTGGTGGTCTGTACAGTACCAGTCTGTGTGGATGTGATTTGAGTGGTGGTCTGTACAGTGTGGATGTGATTTGAGTGGTGGTCTGTGCAGTACCAGTCTGTGATGTGATGTGATTTGAGTGGTGGTCTGTACAGTACCAGTCTGTGTGGATGTGATTTGAGTGGTGGTCTGTACAGTACCAGTCTGTGTGGATGTGATTTGAGTGGTGGTCTGTACAGTACCAGTCTGTGTGGAGGTGATTTGAGTGGTGGTCTGTACAGTACCAGTCTGTGTGGATTTGATTTGAGTGGTGGTCTGTACAGTAACAGTCTGTGTGGATGTGATTTGAGTGGTGGTCTGTACAGTACCAGTCTGTGTGGATGTGATTTGATTTGAGTGGTGGTCTGTACAGTACCAGTCTGTGTGGATGTGATTTGAGTGGTGGTCTGTACAGTACCAGTCTGTGTGGATGTGATTTGATTTGAGTGGTGGTCTGTACAGTACCAATCTGTGTGGATGTGATTTGAGCGGTGGTCTGTACAGTACCAGTCTGTGTGGATGTGATTTGAGTGGTGGTCTGTACAGTGTGGATGTGATTTGAGTGGTGGTCTGTGCAGTACCAGTCTGTGTGGATGTGATTTGAGTGGTGGTCTGTACAGTACCAGTCTGTGTGGATGTGATTTGAGTGGTGGTCTGTACAGTACCAGTCTGTGTGGATGTGATTTGAGTGGTGGTCTGTACATTACCAGTCTGTGTGGATGTGATTTGAGTGGTGGTCTGTACAGTACCAGTCTGTGTGGATGTGATTTGAGTGGTGGTCTGTACAGTACCAGTCTGTGTGGATGTGATTTGAGTGGTGGTCTGTACAGTACCAGTCTGTGTGGATGTGATTTGAGTGGTGGTCTGTACAGTACCAGTCTGTGTGGATGTGATTTGAGTGGTGGTCTGTACAGTACAAGTCTGTGTGGATGTGATTTGAGTGGTGGTCTGTACAGTACCAGTCTGTATGGATGTGATTTGAGTGGTGGTCTGTACAGTACCAGTCTGTGTGGATTTGATTTGAGTGGTGGTCTGTACAGGACCAGTCTGTGTGGATGTGATTTGAGTGGTGGTCTGTACAGTACCAGTCTGTGTGGATTTGATTTGAGTGGTGGTCTGTACAGTACCAGTCTGTGTGGATGTGATTTGAGTGGTGGTCTGTACAGTGTGGATGTGATTTGAGTGGTGGTCTGTGCAGTACCAGTCTGTGTGTGGATGTGATGTGATTTGAGTGGTGGTCTGTACAGTACCAGTCTGTGTGGATGTGATTTGAGTGGTGGTCTGTACAGTACCAGTCTGTGTGGATGTGATTTGAGTGGTTGTCTGTACAGTACCAGTCTGTGGATGTGATTTGAGTGGTGTTCTGTACAGTACCAGTCTGTGTGGATTTGATTTGAGTGGTGGTCTGTACAGTAACAGTCTGTGTGGATGTGATTTGAGTGGTGGTCTGTACAGTACCAGTCTGTGGATGTGATTTGATTTGAGTGGTGGTCTGTACAGTACCAGTCTGTGTGGATGTGATTTGAGTGGTGGTCTGTACAGTACCAGTCTGTGTGGATGTGATTTGATTTGAGTGGTGGTCTGTACAGTACCAGTCTGTGTGGATGTGATTTCAGTGGTGGTCTGTACAGTACCAGTCTGTGTGGATGTGATTTGAGTGGTGGTCTGTACAGTGTGGATGTGATTTGAGTGGTGGTCTGTGCAGTACCAGTCTGTGTGGATGTGATTTCAGTGGTGGTCTGTACAGTACCAGTCTGTGTGGATGTGATTTGAGTGGTGGTCTGTACAGTACCAGTCTGTGTGGATGTGATTTGAGTGGTGGTCTGTACAGTACCAGTCTGTGTGGATGTGATTTGAGTGGTGGTCTGTACAGTACCAGTCTGTGTGGATGTGATTTGAGTGGTGGTCTGTAGAGTACCAGTCTGTGTGGATGTGATTTGAGTGGTGGTCTGTACAGTACCAGTCTGTGTGGATGTGATTTGAGTGGTGGTCTGTACAGTACCAGTCTGTGTGGATGTGATTTGAGTGGTGGTCTGTACAGTACAAGTCTGTGTGGATGTGATTTGAGTGGTGGTCAGTACAGTACCAGTCTGTATGGATGTGATTTGAGTGGTGGTCTGTACAGTACCAGTCTGTGTGGATGTGATTTGAGTAGTGGTCTGTACAGTACCAGTCTGTGTGGATGTGATTTGATTTGAGTGGTGGTCTGTACAGTACCAGTCTGTGTGGATGTGATTTGAGTGGTGGTCTGTACAGTACCAGTCTGTGTGGATGTGATTTGAGTGGTGGTCTGTACAGTACCAGTCTGTGTGGATTTGATTTGAGTGGTGGTCTGTACAGTACCAGTCTGTGTGGATGTGATTTGAGTGGTGGTCTGTACAGTACCAGTCTGTGTGGATGTGATTTGAGTGGTGGTCTGTACAGTACCAGTCTGTGTGGATGTGATTTGAGTGGTGGTCTGTACAGTACCAGTCTGTGTGGATGTGATTTGAGTGGTGGTCTGTACAGTACCAGTCTGTGTGGATGTGATTTGAGTGGTGGTCTGTACAGTACCAGTCTGTGTGGATTTGATTTGAGTGGTGGTCTGTACAGTACCAGTCTGTGTGGATGTGATTTGAGTGGTGGTCTGTACAGTACAAGTCTGTGTGGATGTGATTTGAGTGGTGGTCTGTACAGTACCAGTCTGTATGGATGTGATTTGAGTGGTGGTCTGTACAGTACCAGTCTGTGTGGATGTGATTTGAGTAGTGGTCTGTACAGTACCAGTCTGTGTGGATGTGATTTGATTTGAGTGGTGGTCTGTACAGTACCAGTCTGTGTGGATGTGATTTGAGCGGTGGTCTGTACAGTACCAGTCTGTGTGGATGTGATTTGAGTGGTGGTCTGTACAGGACCAGTCTGTGTGGATGTGATTTGAGTGGTGGTCTGTACAGTACCAGTCTGTGTGGATTTGATTTGAGTGGTGGTCTGTACAGTACCAGTCTGTGTGGATGTGATTTGAGTGGTGGTCTGTACCAGTCTGTGTGGATGTGATTTGAGTGGTGGTCTGTGCAGTACCAGTCTGTGTGTGGATGTGATGTGATTTGAGTGGTGGTCTGTACAGTACCAGTCTGTGTGGATGTGATTTGAGTGGTGGTCTGTACAGTACCAGTCTGTGTGGATGTGATTTGAGTGGTGGTCTGTACAGTACCAGTCTGTGTGGATGTGATTTGAGTGGTGGTCTGTACAGTACCAGTCTGTGGATGTGATTTGATTTGAGTGGTGGTCTGTACAGTACCAGTCTGTGTGGATGGATTGAGTGGTGGTCTGTACAGTACCAGTCTGTGTGGATGTGATTTGAGTGGTGGTCTGTACAGTACCAGTCTGTGTGGATGGATTTGATTTGAGTGGTGGTCTGTACAGTACCAGTCTGTGTGGATGGGATTGGAGTGGTGGTCTGTACAGTACCAGTCTGTGTGGATGTGATTTGATTTGAGTGGTGGTCTGTACAGTACCAGTCTGTGTGGATGGGATTGGAGTGGTGGTCTGTACAGTACCAGTCTGTGTGGATGTGATTGGAGCGGTGGTCTGTACAGTACAAGTCTGTGTGAATGTGATTTGAGTGGTGGTCTGTACAGTACCAGTCTGTGTGGATTTGATTTGAGTGGTGGTCTGTACAGTACCAGTCTGTATGGATGTGATTTGAGTGGTGGTCTGTACAGTACCAGTCTGTGTGGATGTGATTTGAGTGGTGGTCTGTACAGTACCCGTCTGTATGTATGTGATTTGAGTGGTGGTCTGTACAGTACCACTCTGTGTGGATGTGATTTGATTTGAGTGGTGGTCTGTACAGTACCAGTCTGTGTGGATGTGATTTGAGTAGTGGTCTGTACAGTACCAGTCTGTGTGGATGTGATTTGAGTGGTGGTCTGTACAGTACCAGTCTGTGTGGATGTGATTTGAGTGGTGGTCTGTACAGTACCAGTCTGTGTGGATGTGATTTGAGTGGTGGTCTGTACAGTACCAGTCTGTGTGGATTTGATTTGAGTGGTGGTCTGTACAGTACCAGTCTGTGTGGATGTGATTTGAGTGGTGGTCTGTACAGTGTGGATGTGATTTGAGTGGTGGTCTGTGCAGTACCAGTCTGTGTGTGGATGTGATGTGATTTGAGTGGTGGTCTGTACAGTGTGGATGTGATTTGAGTGGTGGTCTGTGCAGTACCAGTCTGTGTGTGGATGTGATGTGATTTGAGTGGTGGTCTGTACAGTACCAGTCTGTGTGGATGTGATTTGAGTGGTGGTCTGTACAGTACCAGTCTGTGTGGATGTGATTTGAGTGGTGGTCTGTACAGTACAAGTCTGTGTGGATGTGATTTGAGTGGTGGTCTGTACAATACCAGTCTGTATGGATGTGATTTGAGTGGTGGTCTGTACAGGACCAGTCTGTGTGGATGTGATTTGAGTGGTGGTCTGTACAGTACCAGTCTGTGTGGATTTGATTTGAGTGGTGGTCTGTACAGTACCAGTCTGTGTGGATGTGATTTGAGTGGTGGTCTGTACAGTGTGGATGTGATTTGAGTGGTGGTCTGTGCAGTACCAGTCTGTGTGTGGATGTGATGTGATTTGAGTGGTGGTCTGTACAGTACCAGTCTGTGTGGATGTGATTTGAGTTGTGGTCTGTACAGTACCAGTCTGTGTGGATGTGATTTGAGTGGTTGTCTGTACATACCAGTCTGTGTGGATGTGATTTGAGTGGTGTTCTGTACAGTACCAGTCTGTGTGGATTTGATTTGAGTGGTGGTCTGTACAGTAACAGTCTGTGTGGATGTGATTTGAGTGGTGGTCTGTACAGTACCAGTCTGTGGATGTGATTTGATTTGAGCGGTGGTCTGTACAGTACCAGTCTGTGTGGATGTGATTTGAGTGGTGGTCTGTGCAGTACCAGTCTGTGTGGATGTGATTTGATTTGAGTGGTGGTCTGTACCGTACCAATCTGTGTGGATGTGATTTCAGCGGTGGTCTGTACAGTACCAGTCTGTGTGGATGTGATTTGAGTGGTGGTCTGTACAGTACCAGTCTGTGTGGATGTGATTTGAGTGGTGGTCTGTACAGTACCAGTCTGTGTGGATGTGATTTGAGTGGTGGTCTGTACAGTACCAGTCTGTGTGGATGTGATTTGAGTGGTGGTCTGTAGAGTACCAGTCTGTGTGGATGTGATTTGAGTGGTGGTCTGTACAGTACCAGTCTGTGTGGATGTGATTTGAGTGGTGGTCTGTACAGTACCAGTCTGTGTGGATGTGATTTGAGTGGTGGTCTGTACAGTACCAGTCTGTGTGGATGTGATTTGAGTGGTGGTCTGTACAGTACCAGTCTGTGTGGATGTGATTTGAGTGGTGGTCTGTACAGTACCAGTCTGTGTGGATTTGATTTGAGTGGTGGTCTGTACAGTACCAGTCTGTGTGGATGTGATTTGAGTGGTGGTCTGTACAGTACAAGTCTGTGTGGATGTGATTTGAGTGGTGGTCAGTACAGTACCAGTCTGTATGGATGTGATTTGAGTGGTGGTCTGTACAGTACCAGTCTGTGTGGATGTGATTTGAGTAGTGGTCTGTACAGTACCAGTCTGTGTGGATGTGATTTGATTTGAGTGGTGGTCTGTACAGTACCAGTCTGTGTGGATGTGATTTGAGTGGTGGTCTGTACAGTACCAGTCTGTGTGGATGTGATTTGAGTGGTGGTCTGTACAGTACCAGTCTGTGTGGATTTGATTTGAGTGGTGGTCTGTACAGTACCAGTCTGTGTGGATGTGATTTGAGTGGTGGTCTGTACAGTGTGGATGTGATTTGAGTGGTGGTCTGTGCAGTACCAGTCTGTGTGTGGATGTGATGTGATTTGAGTGGTGGTCTGTACAGTACCAGTCTGTGTGGATGTGATTTGAGTGGTGGTCTGTACAGTACCAGTCTGTGTGGATGTGATTTGAGTGGTGGTCTGTACAGTACCAGTCTGTGTGGATGTGATTTGAGTGGTGGTCTGTACAGTACCAGTCTGTGTGGATGTGATTTGAGTGGTGGTCTGTAGAGTACCAGTCTGTGTGGATGTGATTTGAGTGGTGGTCTGTACAGTACCAGTCTGTGTGGATGTGATTTGAGTGGTGGTCTGTACAGTACCAGTCTGTGTGGATGTGATTTGAGTGGTGGTCTGTACAGTACAAGTCTGTGTGGATGTGATTTGAGTGGTGGTCTGTACAGTACCAGTCTGTATGGATGTGATTTGAGTGGTGGTCTGTACAGTACCAGTCTGTGTGGATGTGATTTGAGTAGTGGTCTGTACAGTACCAGTCTGTGTGGATGTGATTTGATTTGAGTGGTGGTCTGTACAGTACCAGTCTGTGTGGATGTGATTTGAGCGGTGGTCTGTACAGTACCAGTCTGTGTGGATGTGATTTGAGTGGTGGTCTGTACAGGACCAGTCTGTGTGGATGTGATTTGAGTGGTGGTCTGTACAGTACCAGTCTGTGTGGATTTGATTTGAGTGGTGGTCTGTACAGTACCAGTCTGTGTGGATGTGATTTGAGTGGTGGTCTGTACAGTACCAGTCTGTGTGGATGTGATTTGAGTGGTGGTCTGTACAGTACCAGTCTGTGTGGATGTGATTTGAGTGGTGGTCTGTACAGTACCAGTCTGTGTGGATGTGATTTGAGTGGTGGTCTGTACAGTACCAGTCTGTGTGGATGTGATTTGAGTGGTGGTCTGTACAGTACCAGTCTGTGTGGATTTGATTTGAGTGGTGGTCTGTACAGTACCAGTCTGTGTGGATGTGATTTGAGTGGTGGTCTGTACAGTACAAGTCTGTGTGGATGTGATTTGAGTGGTGGTCTGTACAGTACCAGTCTGTATGGATGTGATTTGAGTGGTGGTCTGTACAGTAGCAGTCTGTGTGGATGTGATTTGAGTAGTGGTCTGTACAGTACCAGTCTGTGTGGATGTGATTTGATTTGAGTGGTGGTCTGTACAGTACCAGTCTGTGTGGATGTGATTTGAGTGGTGGTCTGTACAGTACCAGTCTGTGTGGATGTGATTTGAGTGGTGGTCTGTACAGTACCAGTCTGTGTGGATTTGATTTGAGTGGTGGTCTGTACAGTACCAGTCTGTGTGGATGTGATTTGAGTGGTGGTCTGTACAGTGTGGATGTGATTTGAGTGGTGGTCTGTGCAGTACCAGTCTGTGTGTGGATGTGATGTGATTTGAGTGGTGGTCTGTACAGTACCAGTCTGTGTGGATGTGATTTGAGTGGTGGTCTGTACAGTACCAGTCTGTGTGGATGTGATTTGAGTGGTGGTCTGTACAGTACCAGTCTGTGTGGATGTGATTTGAGTGGTGGTCTGTACAGTACCAGTCTGTGTGGATGGATTTGATTTGAGTGGTGGTCTGTACAGTACCAGTCTGTGTGGATGGGATTGGAGTGGTGGTCTGTACAGTACCAGTCTGTGTGGATGTGATTTGATTTGAGTGGTGGTCTGTACAGTACCAGTCTGTGTGGATGGGATTGGAGCGGTGGTCTGTACAGTACCAGTATGTGTGGATATGATTTGAGTGGTGGTCTGTACAGTACCAGTCTGTGTGGATGTGATTTGAGTGGTGTTCTGTACAGTACCAGTCTGTGTGGATTTGATTTGAGTGGTGGTGTGTACAGTAACAGTCTGTGTGGATGTGATTTGAGTGGTGGTCTGTACAGTACCAGTCTGTGTGGATGTGATTTGATTTGAGTGGTGGTCTGTACAGTACCAGTCTGTGTGGATGTGATTTGAGTAGTGGTATGTACAGTACCAGTCTGTGTGGATGTGATTTGATTTGAGTGGTGGTCTGTACAGTACCAGTCTGTGTGGATGTGATTTGAGTGGTGGTCTGTACAGTACCAGTCTGTGTGTGGATGTGATGTGATTTGAGTGGTGGTCTGTGCAGTACCAGTCTGTGTGGATGTGATGTGTTTTGAGTGGTGGTCTGTGCAGTACCAGTCTGTGTGGATGTGATTTGAGTGGTGGTCTGTACAGTACCAGTCTGTGTGGATGTGATTTGAGTGGTGGTCTGTACAGTACCAGTCTGTGTGGATGTGATTTGAGTGGTGGTCTGTACATTACCAGTCTGTGTGGATGTGATTTGAGTGGTGGTCTGTACAGTACCAGTCTGTGTGGATGTGATTTGAGTGGTGGTCTTTACAGTACCTGTCTGTGTGGATGTGATTTGAGTGGTGGTCTGTACAGTACCAGTCTGTGTGGATGTGATTTGAGTGGTGGTCTGTACAGTACCAGTCTGTGTGGATGTGATGTGATTTGAGTGGTGGTCTGTGCAGTACCAGTCTGTGTGTGGATGTGATGTGATTTGAGTGGTGGTCTGTGCAGTACCAGTCTGTGTGGATGTGATTTGAGTGGTGGTCTGTGCAGTACCAGTCTGTGTGGATGTGATTTGAGTGGTGGTCTGTACAGTACCAGTCTGTGTGGATGTGATTTGAGTGGTGGTCTGTACAGTACCAGTCTGTGTGGATGTGATTTGAGTGGTGGTCTGTACAGTACCAGTCTGTGTGGATGTGATTTGAGTGGTGGTCTGTACAGTACCAGTCTGTGTGGATGTGATTTGAGTGGTGGTCTGTACAGTACCAGTCTGTATGGATGTGATTTGAGTGGTGGTCTGTACAGTACCAGTCTGTGTGGATGTGATTTGAGTAGTGGTCTGTACAGTACCAATCTGTGTGGATGTGATTTGAGCGGTGGTCTGTACAGTACCAGTCTGTGTGGATGTGATTTGAGTGGTGGTCTGTACAGTGTGGATGTGATTTGAGTGGTGGTCTGTGCAGTACCAGTCTGTGTGGATGTGATTTGATTTGAGTGGTGGTCTGTACCGTACCAATCTGTGTGGATGTGATTTCAGCGGTGGTCTGTACAGTACCAGTCTGTGTGGATGTGATTTGAGTGGTGGTCTGTACAGTACCAGTCTGTGTGGATGTGATTTGAGTGGTGGTCTGTACAGTACCAGTCTGTGTGGATGTGATTTGAGTGGTGGTCTGTACAGTACCAGTCTGTGTGGATGTGATTTGAGTGGTGGTCTGTAGAGTACCAGTCTGTGTGGATGTGATTTGAGTGGTGGTCTGTACAGTACCAGTCTGTGTGGATGTGATTTGAGTGGTGGTCTGTACAGTACCAGTCTGTGTGGATGTGATTTGAGTGGTGGTCTGTACAGTACAAGTCTGTGTGGATGTGATTTGAGTGGTGGTCAGTACAGTACCAGTCTGTATGGATGTGATTTGAGTGGTGGTCTGTACAGGACCAGTCTGTGTGGATGTGATTTGAGTGGTGGTCTGTACAGTACCAGTCTGTGTGGATTTGATTTGAGTGGTGGTCTGTACAGTACCAGTCTGTGTGGATGTGATTTGAGTGGTGGTCTGTACAGTACCAGTCTGTGTGGATGTGATTTGAGTGGTGGTCTGTACAGTACCAGTCTGTGTGGATGTGATTTGAGTGGTGGTCTGTACAGTACCAGTCTGTGTGGATGTGATTTGAGTGGTGGTCTGTACAGTACCAGTCTGTGTGGATGTGATTTGAGTGGTGGTCTGTACAGTACCAGTCTGTGTGGATTTGATTTGAGTGGTGGTCTGTACAGTACCAGTCTGTGTGGATGTGATTTGAGTGGTGGTCTGTACAGTACAAGTCTGTGTGGATGTGATTTGAGTGGTGGTCAGTACAGTACCAGTCTGTATGGATGTGATTTGAGTGGTGGTCTGTACAGTAGCAGTCTGTGTGGATGTGATTTGAGTAGTGGTCTGTACAGTACCAGTCTGTGTGGATGTGATTTGATTTGAGTGGTGGTCTGTACAGTACCAGTCTGTGTGGATGTGATTTGAGTGGTGGTCTGTACAGTACCAGTCTGTGTGGATGTGATTTGAGTGGTGGTCTGTACAGTACCAGTCTGTGTGGATTTGATTTGAGTGGTGGTCTGTACAGTACCAGTCTGTGTGGATGTGATTTGAGTGGTGGTCTGTACAGTGTGGATGTGATTTGAGTGGTGGTCTGTGCAGTACCAGTCTGTGTGTGGATGTGATGTGATTTGAGTGGTGGTCTGTACAGTACCAGTCTGTGTGGATGTGATTTGAGTGGTGGTCTGTACAGTACCAGTCTGTGTGGATGTGATTTGAGTGGTGGTCTGTACAGTACCAGTCTGTGTGGATGTGATTTGAGTGGTGGTCTGTACAGTACCAGTCTGTGTGGATGTGATTTGATTTGAGTGGTGGTCTGTACAGTACCAGTCTGTGTGGATGGGATTGGAGCGGTGGTCTGTACAGTACCAGTCTGTGTGGATGTGATTTGAGTGGTGGTCTGTACAGTACCAGTCTGTGTGGATGGGATTTGATTTGAGTGGTGGTCTGTACAGTACCAGTCTGTGTGGATGTGATTTGAGTAGTGGTCTGTACAGTACCAGTCTGTGTGGATGTGATTTGATTTGAGTGGTGGTCTGTACAGTACCAGTCTGTGTGGATGTGATTTGAGTGGTGGTCTGTACAGTACCAGTCTGTGTGTGGATGTGATGTGATTTGAGTGGTGGTCTGTACAGTACCAGTCTGTGTGTGGATGTGATGTGATTTGAGTGGTGGTCTGTACAGTACCAGTCTGTGTGGATGTGATTTGAGTGGTGGTCTGTACAGTACCAGTCTGTGTGGATGTGATTTGAGTGGTGGTCTGTACAGTACCAGTCTGTGTGGATGTGATTTGATTTGAGTGGTGGTCTGTACAGTACCAGTCTGTGTGGATGGGATTGGAGCGGTGGTCTGTACAGTACCAGTCTGTGTGGATGTGATTTGAGTGGTGGTCTGTACAGTACCAGTCTGTGTGGATGGGATTTGATTTGAGTGGTGGTCTGTACAGTACCAGTCTGTGTGGATGGGATTGGAGCGGTGGTCTGTACAGTACCAGTCTGTGTGGATGTGATTTGATTTGAGTGGTGGTCTGTACAGTACCAGTCTGTGTGGATGGGATTGGAGCGGTGGTCTGTACAGTACAAGTCTGTGTGAATGTGATTTGAGTGGTGGTCTGTACAGTACCAGTCTGTGTGGATTTGATTTGAGTGGTGGTCTGTACAGTACCAGTCTGTATGGATGTGATTTGAGTGGTGGTCTGTACAGTACCAGTCTGTGTGGATGTGATTTGAGTGGTGGTCTGTACAGTACCCGTCTGTATGTATGTGATTTGAGTGGTGGTCTGTACAGTACCAGTCTGTGTGGATGTGATTTGAGTAGTGGTATGTACAGTACCAGTCTGTGTGGATGTGATTTGATTTGAGTGGTGGTCTGTACAGTACCAGTCTGTGTGGATGTGATTTGAGTGGTGGTCTGTACAGTACCAGTCTGTGTGGATGTGATGTGATTTGAGTGGTGGTCTGTGCAGTACCAGTCTGTGTGTGGATGTGATGTGTTTTGAGTGGTGGTCTGTGCAGTACCAGTCTGTGTGGATGTGATTTGAGTGGTGGTCTGTGCAGTACCAGTCTGTGTGGATGTGATTTGAGTGGTGGTCTGTACAGTACCAGTCTGTGTGGATGTGATTTGAGTGGTGGTCTGTACATTACCAGTCTGTGTGGATGTGATTTGAGTGGTGGTCTGTACAGTACCAGTCTGTGTGGATGTGATTTGAGTGGTGGTCTTTACAGTACCAGTCTGTGTGGATGTTATTTGAGTGGTGGTCTGTACAGTACCAGTCTGTGTGGATGTGATTTGAGTGGTGGTCTGTACAGTACCAGTCTGTGTGGATGTGATGTGATTTGAGTGGTGGTCTGTGCAGTACCAGTCTGTGTGGATGTGATGTGATTTGAGTGGTGGTCTGTGCAGTACCAGTCTGTGTGGATGTGATTTGAGTGGTGGTCTGTGCAGTACCAGTCTGTGTGGATGTGATTTGAGTGGTGGTCTGTACAGTACCAGTCTGTGTGGATGTGATTTGAGTGGTGGTCTGTACAGTACCAGTCTGTGTGGATGTGATTTGAGTGGTGGTCTGTACAGTACCAGTCTGTGTGGATGTGATTTGAGTGGTGGTCTGTACAGTACCAGTCTGTGTGGATGTGATTTGAGTGGTGGTCAGTACAGTACCAGTCTGTATGGATGTGATTTGAGTGGTGGTCTGTACAGTACCAGTCTGTGTGGATGTGATTTGAGTAGTGGTCTGTACAGTACCAGTCTGTGTGGATGTGATTTGAGTGGTGGTCTGTACAGTACCAGTCTGTGTGGATGTGATTTGAGAGGTGGTCTGTACAGTACCAGTCTGTGTGGATGTGATTTGAGTGGTGGTCTGTACAGGACCAGTCTGTGTGGATGTGATTTGAGTGGTGGTCTGTACAGTACCAGTCTGTGTGGATTTGATTTGAGTGGTGGTCTGTACAGTACCAGTCTGTGTGGATGTGATTTGAGTGGTGGTCTGTACAGTGTGGATGTGATTTGAGTGGTGGTCTGTGCAGTACCAGTCTGTGTGTGGATGTGATTTGAGTGGTGGTCTGTACAGTACCAGTCTGTGTGGATGTGATTTGAGTGGTGGTCTGTACAGTACCAGTCTGTGTGGATGTGATTTGAGCGGTGGTCTGTACAGTACCAGTCTGTGTGGATGTGATTTGAGTGGTGGTCTGTACAGGACCAGTCTGTGTGGATGTGATTTGAGTGGTGGTCTGTACAGTACCAGTCTGTGTGGATTTGATTTGAGTGGTGGTCTGTACAGTACCAGTCTGTGTGGATTTGATTTGAGTGGTGGTCTGTACAGTACCAGTCTGTGTGGATGTGATTTGAGTGGTGGTCTGTACAGTACCAGTCTGTGTGGATGTGATTTGAGTGGTGGTCTGTACAGTACCAGTCTGTGTGGATGTGATTTGAGTGGTGGTCTGTACAGTACCAGTCTGTGTGTGGATGTGATGTGATTTGAGTGGTGGTCTGTACAGTACCTGTCTGTGTGGATGTGATTTGAGTGGTGGTCTGTACAGTACCAGTCTGTGCGGATGTGATTTGAGTGGTGGTCTGTACAGTACCAGTCTGTGTGGATGTGATTTGAGTGGTGGTCTGTACAGTACCAGTCTGTGTGGATGTGATTTGTGAGTGGTGGTCTGTACAGTACCAGTCTGTGTGGATTTGATTTGAGTGGTGGTCTGTACAGTACCAGTCTGTGTTGATGTGATTTGAGTGGTGGTCTGTACAGTACAAGTCTGTGTGGATGTGATTTGAGTGGTGGTCAGTACAGTACCAGTCTGTATGGATGTGATTTGAGTGGTGGTCTGTACAGTACCAGTCTGTGTGGATGTGATTTGAGTGGTGGTCTGTACAGTACCAGTCTGTGTGGATTTAATTTGAGTGGTGGTCTGTACAGTACCAGTCTGTGTGGATGTGATTTGAGTGGTGGTCTGTACAGTACCAGTCTGTGTGGATTTGATTTGAGTGGTGGTCTGTACAGTACCAGTCTGTGTGGATGTGATTTGAGTGGTGGTCTGTACAGTACAAGTCTGTGTGGATGTGATTTGAGTGGTGGTCAGTACAGTACCAGTCTGTATGGATGTGATTTGAGTGGTGGTCTGTACAGTACCAGTCTGTGTGGATGTGATTTGAGCGGTGGTCTGTACAGTACCAGTCTGTGTGGATGTGATTTGAGTAGTGGTCTGTACAGTACCAGTCTGTGTGGATGTGATTTGATTTGAGTGGTGGTCTGTACAGTACCAATCTGTGTGGATGTGATTTGAGCGGTGGTCTGTACAGTACCAGTCTGTGTGGATGTGATTTGAGTGGTGGTCTGTACAGTGTGGATGTGATTTGAGTGGTGGTCTGTGCAGTACCAGTCTGTGTGGATGTGATTTGATTTGAGTGGTGGTCTGTACAGTACCAATCTGTGTGGATGTGATTTGAGCGGTGGTCTGTACAGTACCAGTCTGTGTGGATGTGATTTGAGTGGTGGTCTGTACAGTGTGGATGTGATTTGAGTGGTGGTCTGTGCAGTACCAGTCTGTGTGGATGTGATTTGAGTGGTGGTCTGTGCAGTACCAGTCTGTGTGGATGTGATTTGAGTGGTGGTCTGTACAGTACCAGTCTGTGTGGATGTGATTTGAGTGGTGGTCTGTACAGTACCAGTCTGTGTGGATGTGATTTGAGTGGTGGTCTGTACAGTACCAGTCTGTCTGGATGTGATTTGAGTGGTGGTCTGTACAGTACCAGTCTGTGTGGATGTGATTTGAGTGGTGGTCTGTACAGTACAAGCCTGTGTGGATGTGATTTGAGTGGTGGTCTGTACAGTACCAGTCTGTATGGATGTGATTTGAGTGGTGGTCTGTACAGTACCAGTCTGTGTGGATGTGATTTGAGTAGTGGTCTGTACAGTACCAGTCTGTGTGGATGTGATTTGATTTGAGTGGTGGTCTGTACAGTACCAGTCTGTGTGGATGTGATTTGAGTGGTGGTCTGTACAGTACCAGTCTGTGTGGATGTGATTTGAGTGGTGGTCTGTACAGTACCAGTCTGTGTGGATGTGATTTGAGTGGTGGTCTGTACAGTACCAGTCTGTGTGGATTTGATTTGAGTGGTGGTCTGTACAGTACCAGTCTGTGTGGATGTGATTTGAGTGGTGGTCTGTACAGTACCAGTCTGTGTGTGGATGTGATTTGAGTGGTGGTCTGTACAGTACCAGTCTGTGTGTGGATGTGATTTGAGTGGTGGTCTGTACAGTACCAGTCTGTGTGGATGTGATTTGAGTGGTGGTCTGTACAGTACCAGTCTGTGTGGATGTGATTTGAGTGGTGGTCTGTACAGTACCAGGCTGTGTGGATGTGATTTGAGTGGTGGTCAGTACAGTACCAGTCTGTATGGATGTGATTTGAGTGGTGGTCTGTACAGTACCAGTCTGTGTGGATGTGATTTGAGTGGTGGTCTGTACAGTACCAGTCTGTGTGGATGTGATTTGAGTGGTGGTCTGTACAGTACCAGTCTGTGTGGATGTGATTTGAGTGGTGGTCTGTACAGTACCAGTCTGTGTGGATGTGATTTGAGTGGTGGTCTGTACAGTACCAGTCTGTGTGGATGTGATTTGAGTGGTGGTCTGTACAGTACCAGTCTGTGTGGATGTGATTTGAGTGGTGGTCTGAACAGTACAAGTCTGTGTGGATGTGATTTGAGTGGTGGTCTGAACAGTACAAGTCTGTGTGGATGTGATTTGAGTGGTGGTCAGTACAGTACCAGTCTGTATGGATGTGATTTGAGTGGTGGTCTGTACAGTACCAGTCTGTGTGGATGTGATTTGATTTGAGTGGTGGTCTGTACAGTACCAGTCTGTGTGGATGTGATTTGAGTGGTGGTCTGTACAGTACAAGTCTGTGTGGATGTGATTTGAGTGGTGGTCTGTACAGTACCAGTCTGTATGGATGTGATTTGAGTGGTGGTCTGTACAGTACCAGTCTGTGTGGATGTGATTTGAGTAGTGGTCTGTACAGTACCAGTCTGTGTGGATGTGATTTGAGTGGTGGTCTGTACAGGACCAGTCTGTGTGGATGTGATTTGAGTGGTGGTCTGTACAGTACCAGTCTGTGTGGATGTGATTTGAGTGGTGGTCTGTACAGTACCAGTCTGTGTGGATTTGATTTGAGTGGTGGTCTGTACAGTACCAGTCTGTGTGGATGTGATTTGAGTGGTGGTCTGTACAGTACCAAGTCTGTGTGGATGTGATTTGAGTGGTGGTCAGTACAGTACCAGTCTGTTTGGATGTGATTTGAGTGGTGGTCTGTACAGTACCAGTCTGTGTGGATGTGATTTGAGTGGTGGTCTGTACAGTACCAGTTTGTGTGGATGTGATTTGATTTGAGTGGTGGTCTGTACAGTACCAGTCTGTGTGGATGTGATTTGAGTGGTGGTCTGTACAGTACCAGTCTGTGTGGATGTGATTTGAGTGGTGGTCTGTACAGTACCAGTCTGTGTGGATGTGATTTGAGTGGTGGTCTGAACAGTACAAGTCTGTGTGGATGTGATTTGAGTGGTGGTCTGAACAGTACAAGTCTGTGTGGATGTGATTTGAGTGGTGGTCAGTACAGTACCAGTCTGTATGGATGTGATTTGAGTGGTGGTCTGTGCAGTACCAGTCTGTGTGGATGTGATTTGATTTGAGTGGTGGTCTGTACAGTACCAGTCTGTGTGGATGTGATTTGAGTGGTGGTCTGTACAGTACAAGTCTGTGTGGATGTGATTTGAGTGGTGGTCAGTACAGTACCAGTCTGTATGGATGTGATTTGAGTGGTGGTCTGTACAGTACCAGTCTGTGTGGATGTGATTTGAGTGGTGGTCTGTACAGTACCAGTCTGTGTGGATGTGATTTGAGTGGTGGTCTGTACAGGACCAGTCTGTGTGGATGTGATTTGAGTGGTGGTCTGTGCAGTACCAGTCTGTGTGTGGATGTGATTTGAGTGGTGGTCTGTACAGTACCAGTCTGTGTGGATTTGATTTGAGTGGTGGTCTGTACAGTACCAGTCTGTGTGGATGTGATTTGAGTGGTGGTCTGTACAGTACAAGTCTGTGTGGATGTGATTTGAGTGGTGGTCAGTACAGTACCAGTCTGTTTGGATGTGATTTGAGTGGTGGTCTGTACAGTACCAGTCTGTGTGGATGTGATTTGAGTAGTGGTCTGTACAGTACCAGTTTGTGTGGATGTGATTTGATTTGAGTGGTGGTCTGTACAGTACCAGTCTGTGTGGATGTGATTTGAGTGGTGGTCTGTACAGTACCAGTCTGTATGGATGTGATTTGAGTGGTGGTCTGTACAGTACCAGTCTGTGTGGATGTGATTTGAGTGGTGGTCTGTACAGTACCAGTCTGTGTGGATGTGATATGAGTGGTGGTCTGTACAGTACCAGTCTGTGTGGATGTGATTTGAGTGGTGGTCTGTACAGTACAAGTCTGTGTGGATGTGATTTGAGTGGTGGTCAGTACATTACCAGTCTGTATGGATGTGATTTGAGTGGTGGTCTGTACAGTACCAGTCTGTGTGGATGTGATTTGAGTAGTGGTCTGTACAGTACCAGTCTGTGTGGATGTGATTTGATTTGAGTGGTGGTCTGTACAGTACCAGTCTGTGTGGATGTGATTTGAGTGGTGGTCTGTACAGTACCAGTCTGTGTGGATGTGATTTGAGTGGTGGTCTGTACAGTACCAGTCTGTGTGGATTTGATTTGAGTGGTGGTCTGTACAGTACCAGTCTGTGTGGATGTGATTTGAGTGGTGGTCTGAACAGTACAAGTCTGTGTGGATGTGATTTGAGTGGTGGTCAGTACAGTACCAGTCTGTATGGATGTGATTTGAGTGGTGGTCTGTACAGTACCAGTCTGTGTGGATGTGATTTGAGTGGTGGTCTGTACAGTACCAGTCTGTGTGGATGTGATTTGAGTGGTGGTCTGTACAGTACCAGTCTGTGTGGATGTGATTTGAGTGGTGGTCTGTACAGTACCAGTCTGTGTGGATGTGATTTGAGTGGTGGTCTGTACAGTACCAGTCTGTGTGGATTTGATTTGAGTGGTGGTCTGTACAGTACCAGTCTGTGTGGATGTGATTTGAGTGGTGGTCTGTACAGTACAAGTCTGTGTGGATGTGATTTGAGTGGTGGTCAGTACAGTACCAGTCTGTATGGATGTGATTTGAGTGGTGGTCTGTACAGTACCAGTCTGTGTGGATGTGATTTGAGTAGTGGTCTGTACAGTACCAGTCTGTGTGGATGTGATTTGATTTGAGTGGTGGTCTGTACAGTACCAGTCTGTGTGGATGTGATTTGAGTGGTGGTCTGTACAGGACCAGTCTGTGTGGATGTGATTTGAGTGGTGGTCTGTACAGTACCAGTCTGTGTGGATTTGATTTGAGTGGTGGTCTGTACAGTACCAGTCTGTGTGGATGTGATTTGAGTGGTGGTCTGTACAGTGTGGATGTGATTTGAGTGGTGGTCTGTGCAGTACCAGTCTGTGTGTGGATGTGATGTGATTTGAGTGGTGGTCTGTACAGTACCAGTCTGTGTGGATGTGATTTGAGTGGTTGTCTGTACAGTACCAGTCTGTGTGGATGTGATTTGAGTGGTGGTCTGTACAGTAGCAGTCTGTGTGGATTTGATTTGAGTGGTGGTCAGTACAGTACCAGTCTGTATGGATGTGATTTGAGTGGTGGTCTGTACAGTACCAGTCTGTGTGGATGTGATTTGAGTAGTGGTCTGTACAGTACCAGTCTGTGTGGATGTGATTTGATTTGAGTGGTGGTCTGTACAGTACCAGTCTGTGTGGATGTGATTTGAGCGGTGGTCTGTACAGTACCAGTCTGTGTGGATGTGATTTGAGTGGTGGTCTGTACAGGACCAGTCTGTGTGGATGTGATTTGAGTGGTGGTCTGTACAGTACCAGTCTGTGTGTGGATGTGATGTGATTTGAGTGGTGGTCTGTACAGTACCAGTCTGTGTGGATGTGATTTGAGTGGTGGTCTGTACAGTACCAGTCTGTGTGGATGTGATTTGAGTGGTGGTCTGTACAGTACCAGTCTGTGTGGATGTGATTTGAGTGGTGGTCTGTACAGTACCAGTCTGTGTGGATGTGATTTGAGTGGTGGTCTGTACAGTACCAGTCTGTGTGGATTTGATTTGAGTGGTGGTCTGTACAGTACCAGTCTGTGTGGATGTGATTTGAGTGGTGGTCTGTACAGTACAAGTCTGTGTGGATGTGATTTGAGTGGTGGTCAGTACAGTACCAGTCTGTATGGATGTGATTTGAGTGGTGGTCTGTACAGTACCAGTCTGTGGATGTGATTTGAGTGGTGGTCTGTACAGTACCAGTCTGTGTGGATGTGATTTGAGTGGTGGTCTGTACAGTACCAGTCTGTGTGGATGTGATTTGAGTGGTGGTCTGTACAGTACCAGTCTGTGTGGATGTGATTTGAGTGGTGGTCTGTACAGTACCAGTCTGTGTGGATTTGATTTGAGTGGTGGTCTGTACAGTACCAGTCTGTGTGGATGTGATTTGAGTGGTGGTCTGTACAGTACCAGTCTGTGTGGATGTGATTTGAGTGGTGGTCTGTACAGTACAAGTCTGTGTGGATGTGATTTGAGTGGTGGTCTGTACAGTACCAGTCTGTATGGATGTGATTTGAGTGGTGGTCTGTACAGTACCAGTCTGTGTGGATGTGATTTGAGTGGTGGTCTGTACAGTACCAGTCTGTGTGGATGTGATTTGAGTGGTGGTCTGTACAGTACCAGTCTGTGTGGATGTGATTTGAGTGGTGGTCTGTACAGTACCAGTCTGTGTGGATGTGATTTGAGTGGTGGTCTGTACAGTACCAGTCTGTGTGGATTTGATTTGAGTGGTGGTCTGTACAGTACCAGTCTGTGTGGATGTGATTTGAGTGGTGGTCTGTACAGTACCAGTCTGTGTGGATGTGATTTGAGTGGTGGTCTGTACAGTACCAGTCTGTGTGGATTGATTTGAGTGGTGGTCTGTACAGTACCAGTCTGTGTGATGTGATTTGATTTGAGTGGTGGTCTGTACAGTACCAGTCTGTGTGGATGTGATTTGAGTGGTGGTCTGTACAGTACCAGTCTGTGTGGATGTGATTTGAGTGGTGGTCTGTACAGTACCAGTCTGTGTGGATGTGATTTGAGTGGTGGTCTGTACAGTACCAGTCTGTGTGGATGTGATTTGAGTGGTGGTCTGTACAGTACCAGTCTGTGTGGATGTGATTTGAGTGGTGGTCTGTACAGTACCAGTCTGTGTGGATGTGATTTGAGTGGTGGTCTGTACAGTACCAGTCTGTGATGTGATGTGATTTGAGTGGTGGTCTGTACAGTACCAGTCTGTGTGGATGTGATTTGAGTGGTGGTCTGTACAGTACCAGTCTGTGTGGATGTGATTTGAGTGGTGGTCTGTACAGTACCAGTCTGTGTGGATGTGATTTGAGTGGTGGTCTGTACAGTACCAGTCTGTGTGGATGTGATTTGAGTGGTGGTCTGTACAGTACCAGTCTGTGTGGATGTGATTTGAGTGGTGGTCTGTACAGTACCAGTCTGTGTGGATGTGATTTGAGTGGTGGTCTGTACAGTACCAGTCTGTATGGATGTGATTTGAGTGGTGGTCTGTACAGTACCAGTCTGTGTGGATGTGATTTGAGTGGTGGTCTGTACAGTACCAGTCTGTGTGGATGTGATTTGAGTGGTGGTCTGTACAGTACCAGTCTGTGTGGATGTGATTTGAGTGGTGGTCTGTACAGTACCAGTCTGTGTGGATGTGATTTGAGTGGTGGTCTGTACAGTACCAGTCTGTGTGGATTTGATTTGAGTGGTGGTCTGTACAGTACCAGTCTGTGTGGATGTGATTTGAGTGGTGGTCTGTACAGTACCAGTCTGTGTGGATGTGATTTGAGTGGTGGTCTGTACAGTACCAGTCTGTGTGGATGTGATTTGAGTGGTGGTCAGTACAGTACCAGTCTGTATGGATGTGATTTGAGTGGTGGTCTGTACAGTACCAGTCTGTGTGGATGTGATTTGAGTGGTGGTCTGTACAGTACCAGTCTGTGTGGATGTGATTTGAGTGGTGGTCTGTACAGTACCAGTCTGTGGATGTGATTTGAGTGGTGGTCTGTACAGTACCAGTCTGTGTGGATGTGATTTGAGTGGTGGTCTGTACAGTACCAGTCTGTGTGGATTTGATTTGAGTGGTGGTCTGTACAGTACCAGTCTGTGTGGATGTGATTTGAGTGGTGGTCTGTACAGTACCAGTCTGTGTGGATGTGATTTGAGTGGTGGTCTGTACAGTACCAGTCTGTGTGGATGTGATTTGAGTGGTGGTCTGTACAGTAACAGTCTGGTGGATGTGATTTGGGTGGTGGTCTGTACAGTACCAGTCTGTGTGGATGTGATTTGATTTGAGTGGTGGTCTGTACAGTACCAGTCTGTGTGGATGTGATTTGAGTGGTGGTCTGTACAGTACCAGTCTGTGTGGATGTGATTTGAGTGGTGGTCTGTACAGTACCAGTCTGTGTGGATGTGATTTGAGTGGTGGTCTGTACAGTACCAGTCTGTGTGGATGTGATTTGAGTGGTGGTCTGTACAGTACCAGTCTGTGTGGATGTGATTTGAGTGGTGGTCTGTACAGTACCAGTCTGTGTGGATGTGATTTGAGTGGTGGTCTGTACAGTACCAGTCTGTGTGGATGTGATGTGATTTGAGTGGTGGTCTGTACAGTACCAGTCTGTGTGGATGTGATTTGAGTGGTGGTCTGTACAGTACCAGTCTGTGTGGATGTGATTTGAGTGGTGGTCTGTACAGTACCAGTCTGTGTGGATGTGATTTGAGTGGTGGTCTGTACAGTACCAGTCTGTGTGGATGTGATTTGAGTGGTGGTCTGTACAGTACCAGTCTGTGTGGATGTGATTTGAGTGGTGGTCTGTACAGTACCAGTCTGTGTGGATGTGATTTGAGCCGTGGTCTGTACAGTACCAGTCTGTGTGGATGTGATTTGAGTGGTGGTCTGTACAGTACCAGTCTGTGTGGATGTGATTTGAGTGGTGGTCTGTACAGTACCAGTCTGTGTGGATGTGATTTGAGTGGTGGTCTGTACAGTACCAGTCTGTGTGGATGTGATTTGAGTGGTGGTCTGTACAGTACCAGTCTGTATGGATGTGATTTGAGTGGTGGTCTGTACAGTACCAGTCTGTGTGGATGTGATTTGAGTGGTGGTCTGTACAGTACCAGTCTGTGTGGATGTGATTTGAGTGGTGGTCAGTACAGTACCAGTCTGTATGGATGTGATTTGAGTGGTGGTCTGTACAGTACCAGTCTGTGTGGATGTGATTTGAGTAGTGGTCTGTACAGTACCAGTCTGTGTGGATGTGATTTGAGTGGTGGTCTGTACAGTACCAGTCTGTGTGGATGTGATTTGAGAGGTGGTCTGTACAGTACCAGTCTGTGTGGATGTGATTTGAGTGGTGGTCTGTACAGGACCAGTCTGTGTGGATGTGATTTGAGTGGTGGTCTGTACAGTACCAGTCTGTGTGG
Source organism: Oncorhynchus keta (assembly GCF_023373465.1). NCBI lineage: Eukaryota > Metazoa > Chordata > Actinopteri > Salmoniformes > Salmonidae > Oncorhynchus > Oncorhynchus keta. The sequence continues at coordinate 245,895 of NW_026282838.1, forward strand.
ATTTGATTTGAGTGGTGGTCTGTACAGTACCAGTCTGTGTGGATGTGATTTGAGTGGTGGTCTGTACAGTGTGGATGGATGTGATTTGAGTGGTGGTCTGTACAGTACCAGTCTGTGGATGTGATGTGATTTGAGTGGTGGTCTGTACAGTACCAGTCTGTGTGGATGTGATTTGAGTGGTGGTCTGTACAGTACCAGTCTGTGTGGATGTGATTTGAGTGGTGTTCTGTACAGTACCAGTCTGTGTGGATGTGATTTGAGTGGATGTACAGTGTGTGGATGTGATTTGAGTGGTGGTCTGTGCAGTACCAGTCTGTGTGTGGATGTGATGTGATTTGAGTGGTGGTCTGTACAGTACCAGTCTGTGTGGATGATTTGAGTGGTGGTCTGTACAGTACCAGTCTGTGTGGATGTGATTTGAGTGGTGTTCTGTACAGTACCAGTCTGTGTGGATTTGATTTGAGTGGTGGTCTGTACAGTAACAGTCTGTGTGGATGTGATTTGAGTGGTGGTCTGTACAGTACCAGTCTGTGTGGATGTGATTTGATTTGAGTGGTGGTCTGTACAGTACCAGTCTGTGTGGATGTGATTTGAGTAGTGGTCTGTACAGTACCAGTCTGTGTGGATGTGATTTGATTTGAGTGGTGGTCTGTACAGTACCAGTCTGTGTGGATGTGATTTGAGCGGTGGTCTGTACAGTACCAGTCTGTGTGGATGTGATTTGAGTGGTGGTCTGTACAGTACCAGTCTGTGTGGATTGATTTGAGTGGTGGTCTGTACAGTACCAGTCTGTGTGGATGTGATTTGAGTGGTGGTCTGTACAGTACCAGTCTGTGTGGATGTGTGATTTGAGTGGTGGTCTGTGCAGTACCAGTCTGTGTGGATGTGATGTGATTTGAGTGGTGGTCTGTACAGTACCAGTCTGTGTGGATGTGATTTGAGTGGTGGTCTGTACAGTACCAGTCTGTGTGGATGTGATTTGAGTGGTGGTCTGTACAGTACCAGTCTGTGTGGATGTGATTTGAGTGGTGGTCTGTACAGTACCAGTCTGTGTGGATGTGATTTGAGTGGTGGTCTGTACAGTACCAGTCTGTGTGGATGTGATTTGAGTGGTGGTCTGTACATTACCAGTCTGTGTGGATGTGATTTGAGTGGTGGTCAGTACAGTACCAGTCTGTATGGATGTGATTTGAGTGGTGGTCTGTACAGTACCAGTCTGTGTGGATGTGATTTGAGTAGTGGTCTGTACAGTACCAGTCTGTGTGGATGTGATTTGAGTGGTGGTCTGTACAGTACCAGTCTGTGTGGATGTGATTTGAGAGGTGGTCTGTACAGTACCAGTCTGTGTGGATGTGATTTGAGTGGTGGTCTGTACAGGACCAGTCTGTGTGGATGTGATTTGAGTGGTGGTCTGTACAGTACCAGTCTGTGTGGATTTGATTTGAGTGGTGGTCTGTACAGTACCAGTCTGTGTGGATGTGATTTGAGTGGTGGTCTGTACAGTGTGGATGTGATTTGAGTGGTGGTCTGTGCAGTACCAGTCTGTGTGTTGAGGTGATGTGATTTGAGTGGTGGTCTGTACAGTACCAGTCTGTGTGGATGTGATTTGAGTGGTGGTCTGTACAGTACCAGTCTGTGTGGATGTGATTTGAGTGGTGGTCTGTACAGTACCAGTCTGTGTGGATGTGATTTGAGTGGTGGTCTGTACAGGACCAGTCTGTGTGGATGTGATTTGAGTGGTGGTCTGTACAGTACCAGTCTGTGTGGATTTGATTTGAGTGGTGGTCTGTACAGTACCAGTCTGTGTGGATTTGATTTGAGTGGTGGTCTGTACAGTACCAGTCTGTGTGGATGTGATTTGAGTGGTGGTCTGTACAGTACCAGTCTGTGTGGATGTGATTTGAGTGGTTGTCTGTACAGTACCAGTCTGTGTGGATGTGATTTGAGTGGTGGTCTGTACAGTACCAGTCTGTGTGTGGATGTGATGTGATTTGAGTGGTGGTCTGTACAGTACCAGTCTGTGTGGATGTGATTTGAGTGGTGGTCTGTACAGTACCAGTCTGTGTGGATGTGATTTGAGTGGTGGTCTGTACAGTACCAGTCTGTGTGGATGTGATTTGAGTGGTGGTCTGTACAGTACCAGTCTGTGTGGATGTGATTTGAGTGGTGGTCTGTACAGTACCAGTCTGTGTGGATTTGATTTGAGTGGTGGTCTGTACAGTACCAGTCTGTGTGATGTGATTTGAGTGGTGGTCTGTACAGTACCAAGTCTGTGTGGATGTGATTTGAGTGGTGGTCTGTACAGTTCCAGTCTGTATGGATGTGATTTGAGTGGTGGTCTGTACAGTACCAGTCTGTGTGGATGTGATTTGAGTGGTGGTCTGTACAGTACCAGTCTGTGTGGATGTGATTTGAGTGGTGGTCTGTACAGTACCAGTCTGTGTGGATGTGATTTGAGTGGTGGTCTGTACAGTACCAGTCTGTGTGGATGTGATTTGAGTGGTGGTCTGTACAGTACCAGTCTGTGTGGATTTGATTTGAGTGGTGGTCTGTACAGTACCAGTCTGTGTGGATGTGATTTGAGTGGTGGTCTGTACAGGACCAGTCTGTGTGGATGTGATTTGAGTGGTGGTCTGTACAGTACCAGTCTGTGTGGATTTGATTTGAGTGGTGGTCTGTACAGTACCAGTCTGTGTGGATGTGATTTGAGTGGTGGTCTGTACAGTGTGGATGTGATTTGAGTGGTGGTCTGTGCAGTACCAGTCTGTGTGTGGATGTGATGTGATTTGAGTGGTGGTCTGTACAGTACCAGTCTGTGTGGATGTGATTTGAGTGGTTGTCTGTACAGTACCAGTCTGTGTGGATGTGATTTGAGTGGTGTTCTGTACAGTACCAGTCTGTGTGGATGTGATTTGAGTGGTGGTCTGTACAGTGTGGATGTGATTTGAGTGGTGGTCTGTGCAGTACCAGTCTGTGTGTGGATGTGATGTGATTTGAGTTGTGGTCTGTACAGTACCAGTCTGTGTGGATATGATTTGAGTGGTGGTCTGTACAGTACCAGTCTGTGTGGATGTGATTTGAGTGGTGTTCTGTACAGTACCAGTCTGTGTGGATTTGATTTGAGTGGTGGTCTGTACAGTAACAGTCTGTGTGGATGTGATTTGAGTGGTGGTCTGTACAGTACCAGTCTGTGTGGATGTGATTTGATTTGAGTGGTGGTCTGTACAGTACCAGTCTGTGTGGATGTGATTTGAGTAGTGGTATGTACAGTACCAGTCTGTGTGGATGTGATTTGATTTGAGTGGTGGTCTGTACAGTACCAGTCTGTGTGGATGTGATTTGAGTAGTGGTCTGTACAGTACCAGTCTGTGTGGATGTGATTTGAGAGGTGGTCTGTACATTACCAGTCTGTGTGGATGTGATTTGAGTGGTGGTCTGTACAGTACCAGTCTGTGTGGATGTGATTTGAGTGGTGGTCTGTACAGTACCAGTCTGTGTGGATGTGATTTGAGTGGTGGTCTGTACAGTACCAGTCTGTGTGGATGTGATTTGAGTGGTGGTCTGTACAGTACCAGTCTGTGTGGATGTGTGATTTGAGTGGTGGTCTGTGCAGTACCAGTCTGTGTGGATGTGATGTGTTTTGAGTGGTGGTCTGTGCAGTACCAGTCTGTGTGGATGTGATTTGAGTGGTGGTCTGTGCAGTACCAGTCTGTGTGGATGTGATTTGAGTGGTGGTCTGTACAGTACCAGTCTGTGTGGATGTGATTTGAGTGGTGGTCTGTACAGTACCAGTCTGTGTGGATGTGATTTGAGTGGTGGTCTGTACAGTACCAGTCTGTATGGATGTGATTTGAGTGGTGGTCTGTACAGTACCAGTCTGTGTGGATGTGATTTGAGTAGTGGTCTGTACAGTACCAGTCTGTGTGGATGTGATTTGATTTGAGTGGTGGTCTGTACAGTACCAGTCTGTGTGGATGTGATTTGAGCGGTGGTCTGTACAGTACCAGTCTGTGTGGATGTGATTTGAGTGGTGGTCTGTACAGGACCAGTCTGTGTGGATGTGATTTGAGTGGTGGTCTGTACAGTACCAGTCTGTGTGGATTTGATTTGAGTGGTGGTCTGTACAGTACCAGTCTGTGTGGATGTGATTTGAGTGGTGGTCTGTACAGTGTGGATGTGATTTGAGTGGTGGTCTGTGCAGTACCAGTCTGTGTGTGGATGTGATGTGATTTGAGTGGTGGTCTGTACAGTACCAGTCTGTGTGGATGTGATTTGAGTGGTTGTCTGTACAGTACCAGTCTGTGTGGATGTGATTTGAGTGGTGTTCTGTACAGTACCAGTCTGTGTGGATGTGATTTGAGTGGTGGTCTGTACAGTGTGGATGTGATTTGAGTGGTGGTCTGTGCAGTACCAGTCTGTGTGTGGATGTGATGTGATTTGAGTTGTGGTCTGTACAGTACCAGTCTGTGTGGATATGATTTGAGTGGTGGTCTGTACAGTACCAGTCTGTGTGGATGTGATTTGAGTGGTGTTCTGTACAGTACCAGTCTGTGTGGATTTGATTTGAGTGGTGGTCTGTACAGTAACAGTCTGTGTGGATGTGATTTGAGTGGTGGTCTGTACAGTACCAGTCTGTGTGGATGTGATTTGATTTGAGTGGTGGTCTGTACAGTACCAGTCTGTGTGGATGTGATTTGAGTAGTGGTATGTACAGTACCAGTCTGTGTGGATGTGATTTGATTTGAGTGGTGGTCTGTACAGTACCAGTCTGTGTGGATGTGATTTGAGTAGTGGTCTGTACAGTACCAGTCTGTGTGGATGTGATTTGAGAGGTGGTCTGTACATTACCAGTCTGTGTGGATGTGATTTGAGTGGTGGTCTGTACAGTACCAGTCTGTGTGGATGTGATTTGAGTGGTGGTCTTTACAGTACCAGTCTGTGTGGATGTGATTTGAGTGGTGGTCTGTACAGTACCAGTCTGTGTGGATGTGATTTGAGTGGTGGTCTGTACAGTACCAGTCTGTGTGTGGATGTGATGTGATTTGAGTGGTGGTCTGTGCAGTACCAGTCTGTGTGTGGATGTGATGTGATTTGAGTGGTGGTCTGTGCAGTACCAGTCTGTGTGGATGTGATTTGAGTGGTGGTCTGTGCAGTACCAGTCTGTGTGGATGTGATTTGAGTGGTGGTCTGTACAGTACCAGTCTGTGTGGATGTGATTTGAGTGGTGGTCTGTACAGTACCAGTCTGTGTGGATGTGATTTGAGTGGTGGTCTGTACAGTACCAGTCTGTGTGGATGTGATTTGAGAGGTGGTCTGTACAGTACCAGTCTGTGTGGATGTGATTTGAGTGGTGGTCAGTACAGTACCAGTCTGTATGGATGTGATTTGAGTGGTGGTCTGTACAGTACCAGTCTGTGTGGATGTGATTTGAGTAGTGGTCTGTACAGTACCAGTCTGTGTGGATGTGATTTGAGTGGTGGTCTGTACAGTACCAGTCTGTGTGGATGTGATTTGAGAGGTGGTCTGTACAGTACCAGTCTGTGTGGATGTGATTTGAGTGGTGGTCTGTACAGGACCAGTCTGTGTGGATGTGATTTGAGTGGTGGTCTGTACAGTACCAGTCTGTGTGGATTTGATTTGAGTGGTGGTCTGTACAGTACCAGTCTGTGTGGATGTGATTTGAGTGGTGGTCTGTACAGTGTGGATGTGATTTGAGTGGTGGTCTGTGCAGTACCAGTCTGTGTGGATGTGATTTGAGTGGTGGTCTGTACAGTACCAGTCTGTGTGGATGTGATTTGAGTGGTGGTCTGTACAGTACCAGTCTGTGTGGATGTGATTTGAGTGGTGGTCTGTACAGTACCAGTCTGTGTGGATGTGATTTGAGTGGTGGTCTGTACAGGACCAGTCTGTGTGGATGTGATTTGAGTGGTGGTCTGTACAGTACCAGTCTGTGTGGATTTGATTTGAGTGGTGGTCTGTACAGTACCAGTCTGTGTGGATTTGATTTGAGTGGTGGTCTGTACAGTACCAGTCTGTGTGGATGTGATTTGAGTGGTGGTCTGTACAGTACCAGTCTGTGTGGATGTGATTTGAGTGGTTGTCTGTACAGTACCAGTCTGTGTGGATGTGATTTGAGTGGTGGTCTGTACAGTACCAGTCTGTGTGGATTTGATTTGAGTGGTGGTCTGTACAGTACCAGTCTGTGTGGATGTGATTTGAGTGGTGGTCTGTACAGTACCAGTCTGTGTGGATGTGATTTGAGTGGTGGTCTGTACAGTACCAGTCTGTGTGGATGTGATTTGAGTGGTGGTCTGTACAGTACCAGTCTGTGTGGATGTGATTTGTGAGTGGTGGTCTGTACAGTACCAGTCTGTGTGGATTTGATTTGAGTGGTGGTCTGTACAGTACCAGTCTGTGTTGATGTGATTTGAGTGGTGGTCTGTACAGTACAAGTCTGTGTGGATGTGATTTGAGTGGTGGTCAGTACAGTACCAGTCTGTATGGATGTGATTTGAGTGGTGGTCTGTACAGTACCAGTCTGTGTGGATGTGATTTGAGTGGTGGTCTGTACAGTACCAGTCTGTGTGGATGTGATTTGAGTGGTGGTCTGTACAGTACCAGTCTGTGTGGATGTGATTTGAGTGGTGGTCTGTACAGTACCAGTCTGTGTGGATGTGATTTGAGTGGTGGTCTGTACAGTACCAGTCTGTGTGGATTTGATTTGAGTGGTGGTCTGTACAGTACCAGTCTGTGTGGATGTGATTTGAGTGGTGGTCTGTACAGTACAAGTCTGTGTGGATGTGATTTGAGTGGTGGTCAGTACAGTACCAGTCTGTATGGATGTGATTTGAGTGGTGGTCTGTACAGTACCAGTCTGTGTGGATGTGATTTGAGTGGTGGTCTGTACAGTACCAGTCTGTGTGGATGTGATTTGATTTGAGTGGTGGTCTGTACAGTACCAGTCTGTGTGGATGTGATTTGAGCGGTGGTCTGTACAGTACCAGTCTGTGTGGATGTGATTTGAGTGGTGGTCTGTACAGTACCAGTCTGTGTGGATGTGATTTGAGTGGTGGTCTGTACAGTGTGGATGTGATTTGAGTGGTGGTCTGTGCAGTACCAGTCTGTGGATGGATGTGATTTGAGTGGTGGTCTGTACAGTACCAGTCTGTGTGGATGTGATTTGAGTGGTGGTCTGTACAGTACCAGTCTGTGTGGATGTGATTTGATTTGAGTGGTGGTCTGTACAGTACCAGTCTGTGTGGATGTGATTTGAGTGGTGGTCTGTACAGTACCAGTCTGTGTGGATGTGATTTGAGTGGTGGTCTGTACAGTACCAGTCTGTGTGGATGTGATTTGAGTGGTGGTCTGTACAGGACCAGTCTGTGTGGATGTGATTTGAGTGGTGGTCTGTACAGTACCAGTCTGTGTGGATTTGATTTGAGTGGTGGTCTGTACAGTACCAGTCTGTGTGGATGTGATTTGAGTGGTGGTCTGTACAGTACAGTCTGTGTGGATGTGATTTGAGTGGTGGTCTGTACAGTACCAGTCTGTGTGTGGATGTGATGTGATTTGAGTGGTGGTCTGTACAGTACCAGTCTGTGTGGATGTGATTTGAGTGGTGGTCTGTACAGTACCAGTCTGTGTGGATGTGATTTGAGTGGGTCTGTACAGTACCAGTCTGTGTGGATGTGATTTGAGTGGTGGTCTGTACAGTGTGGATGTGATTTGAGTGGTGGTCTGTGCAGTACCAGTCTGTGTGGATGTGATGTGATTTGAGTGGTGGTCTGTACAGTACCAGTCTGTGTGGATGTGATTTGAGTAGTGGTCTGTACAGTACCAGTCTGTGTGGAGGTGATTTGAGTGGTGGTCTGTACAGTACCAGTCTGTGTGGATTTGATTTGAGTGGTGGTCTGTACAGTAACAGTCTGTGTGGATGTGATTTGAGTGGTGGTCTGTACAGTACCAGTCTGTGTGGATGTGATTTGATTTGAGTGGTGGTCTGTACAGTACCAGTCTGTGTGGATGTGATTTGAGTAGTGGTCTGTACAGTACCAGTCTGTGTGGATGTGATTTGATTTGAGTGGTGGTCTGTACAGTACCAGTCTGTGTGGATGTGATTTGAGTGGTGGTCTGTACAGTACCAGTCTGTGTGGATGTGATTTGAGTGGTGGTCTGTACAGTACCAGTCTGTGTGGATGTGATTTGAGTGGTGGTCTGTACAGTACCAGTCTGTGTGGATGTGATTTGAGTGGTGGTCTGTACAGTACCAGTCTGTGTGGATGTGATTTGAGTGGTGGTCTGTACAGTACCAGTCTGTGTGGATGTGATTTGAGTGGTGGTCTGTACAGTACCAGTCTGTGGATGTGATGTGATTTGAGTGGTGGTCTGTACAGTACCAGTCTGTGTGGATGTGATTTGAGTGGTGGTCTGTACAGTACCAGTCTGTGTGGATGTGATTTGAGTGGTGGTCTGTACAGTACCAGTCTGTGTGGATGTGATTTGAGTGGTGGTCTGTACAGTACCAGTCTGTGTGGATGTGATTTGAGTGGTGGTCTGTACAGTACCAGTCTGTGTGGATGTGATTTGAGTGGTGGTCTGTACAGTACCAGTCTGTGTGGATGTGATTTGAGAGGTGGTCTGTACAGTACCAGTCTGTGTGGATGTGATTTGAGTGGTGGTCAGTACAGTACCAGTCTGTATGGATGTGATTTGAGTGGTGGTCTGTACAGTACCAGTCTGTGTGGATGTGATTTGAGTAGTGGTCTGTACAGTACCAGTCTGTGTGGATGTGATTTGAGTGGTGGTCTGTACAGTACCAGTCTGTGTGGATGTGATTTGAGAGGTGGTCTGTACAGTACCAGTCTGTGTGGATGTGATTTGAGTGGTGGTCTGTACAGTACCAGTCTGTGTGGATGTGATTTGAGTGGTGGTCTGTACAGTACCAGTCTGTGTGGATGTGATTTGAGTGGTGGTCTGTACAGTACCAGTCTGTGTGGATGTGATTTGAGTGGTGGTCTGTACCAGTCTGTGTGGATGTGATTTGAGTGGTGGTCTGTACAGTACCAGTCTGTGTGGATGTGATTTGAGTGGTGGTCTGTACAGTACCAGTCTGTGTGGATGTGATTTGAGTGGTGGTCTGTACAGTACCAGTCTGTGTGGATGTGATTTGAGTGGTGGTCTGTACAGTACCAGTCTGTGTGGATGTGATTTGAGTGGTGGTCTGTACAGTACCAGTCTGTGTGGATGTGATTTGAGTGGTGGTCTGTACAGTACCAGTCTGTGTGGATGTGATTTGAGTGGTGGTCTGTACAGTACCAGTCTGTGTGATTTGATTTGAGTGGTGGTCTGATTTGAGTGGTGGTCTGTACAGTACCAGTCTGTGTGGATGTGATTTGAGTGGTGGTCTGTACAGTACCAGTCTGTGTGGATGTGATGTGATTTGAGTGGTGGTCTGTACAGTACCAGTCTGTGTGGATGTGATTTGAGTGGTGGTCTGTACAGTACCAGTCTGTGTGGATGTGATTTGAGTGGTGGTCTGTACAGTACCAGTCTGTGTGGATGTGATTTGAGTGGTGGTCTGTACAGTACCAGTCTGTGTGGATGTGATTTGAGTGGTGGTCTGTACAGTACCAGTCTGTGTGGATTTGATTTGAGTGGTGGTCTGTACAGTACCAGTCTGTGTGGATGTGATTTGAGTGGTGGTCTGTACAGTACAGTCTGTGTGGATGTGATTTGAGTGGTGGTCTGTACAGTACCAGTCTGTATGGATGTGATTTGAGTGGTGGTCTGTACAGTACCAGTCTGTGTGGATGTGATTTGAGTGGTGGTCTGTACAGTACCAGTCTGTGTGGATGTGATTTGAGTGGTGGTCTGTACAGTACCAGTCTGTGTGGATGTGATTTGAGTGGTGGTCTGTACAGTACCAGTCTGTGTGGATGTGATTTGAGTGGTGGTCTGTACAGTACCAGTCTGTGTGGATGTGATTTGAGTGGTGGTCTGTACAGTACCAGTCTGTGTGGATGTGATTTGAGTGGTGGTCTGTACAGTACCAGTCTGTGTGGATGTGATTTGATTTGAGTGGTGGTCTGTACAGTACCAGTCTGTGTGGATGTGATTTGAGCGGTGGTCTGTACAGTACCAGTCTGTGTGGATGTGATTTGAGTGGTGGTCTGTACAGTACCAGTCTGTGTGGATGTGATTTGAGTGGTGGTCTGTACAGTACCAGTCTGTGTGGATGTGATTTGAGTGGTGGTCAGTACAGTACCAGTCTGTATGGATGTGATTTGAGTGGTGGTCTGTACAGTACCAGTCTGTGTGGATGTGATTTGAGTGGTGGTCTGTACAGTACCAGTCTGTGTGGATTTGATTTGAGTGGTGGTCTGTACAGTACCAGTCTGTGTGGATGTGATTTGAGTGGTGGTCTGTACAGTACAAGTCTGTGTGGATGTGATTTGAGTGGTGGTCAGTACAGTACCAGTCTGTATGGATGTGATTTGAGTGGTGGTCTGTACAGTACCAGTCTGTGTGGATGTGATTTGAGTAGTGGTCTGTACAGTACCAGTCTGTGTGGATGTGATTTGATTTGGTGGTGGTCTGTACAGTACCAGTCTGTGTGGATGTGATTTGAGTGGTGGTCTGTACAGTACCAGTCTGTGTGGATGTGATTTGAGTGGTGGTCTGTACAGGACCAGTCTGTGTGGATGTGATTTGAGTGGTGGTCTGTACAGTACCAGTCTGTGTGGATTTGATTTGAGTGGTGGTCTGTACAGTACCAGTCTGTGTGGATGTGATTTGAGTGGTGGTCTGTACAGTGTGGATGTGATTTGAGTGGTGGTCTGTGCAGTACCAGTCTGTGTGTGGATGTGATGTGATTTGAGTGGTGGTCTGTACAGTACCAGTCTGTGTGGATGTGATTTGAGTGGTTGTCTGTACAGTACCAGTCTGTGTGGATGTGATTTGAGTGGTGTTCTGTACAGTACCAGTCTGTGTGGATGTGATTTGAGTGGTGGTCTGTACAGTGTGGATGTGATTTGAGTGGTGGTCTGTGCAGTACCAGTCTGTGTGTGGATGTGATGTGATTTGAGTTGTGGTCTGTACAGTACCAGTCTGTGTGGATATGATTTGAGTGGTGGTCTGTACAGTACCAGTCTGTGTGGATGTGATTTGAGTGGTGTTCTGTACAGTACCAGTCTGTGTGGATTTGATTTGAGTGGTGGTCTGTACAGTAACAGTCTGTGTGGATGTGATTTGAGTGGTGGTCTGTACAGTACCAGTCTGTGTGGATGTGATTTGATTTGAGTGGTGGTCTGTACAGTACCAGTCTGTGTGGATGTGATTTGAGTAGTGGTATGTACAGTACCAGTCTGTGTGGATGTGATTTGATTTGAGTGGTGGTCTGTACAGTACCAGTCTGTGTGGATGTGATTTGAGTGGTGGTCTGTACAGTACAAGTCTGTGTGGATGTGATTTGAGTGGTGGTCAGTACAGTACCAGTCTGTATGGATGTGATTTGAGTGGTGGTCTGTACAGTACCAGTCTGTGTGGATGTGATTTGAGTGGTGGTCAGTACAGTACCAGTCTGTGTGGATGTGATTTGAGTGGTGGTCTGTACAGTACCAGTCTGTGTGGATGTGATTTGAGAGGTGGTCTGTACATTACCAGTCTGTGTGGATGTGATTTGAGTGGTGGTCTGTACAGTACCAGTCTGTGTGGATGTGATTTGAGTGGTGGTCTTTACAGTACCAGTCTGTGTGGATGTGATTTGAGTGGTGGTCTGTACAGTACCAGTCTGTGTGGATGTGATTTGAGTGGTGGTCTGTACAGTACCAGTCTGTGTGTGGATGTGATGTGATTTGAGTGGTGGTCTGTGCAGTACCAGTCTGTGTGTGGATGTGATGTGATTTGAGTGGTGGTCTGTACAGTACCAGTCTGTGTGGATGTGATTTGAGTGGTGGTCTGTACAGTACCAGTCTGTGTGGATGTGATTTGAGTGGTGGTCTGTACAGTACCAGTCTGTGTGGATGTGATTTGAGTGGTGGTCTGTACAGTACCAGTCTGTGTGGATGTGATTTGAGTGGTGTCTGTACAGTACCAGTCTGTGTGGATGTGATTTGAGTGGTGGTCTGTACAGTACCAGTCTGTGTGGATGTGATTTGAGTGGTGGTCTGTACAGTACCAGTCTGTATGGATGTGATTTGAGTGGTGGTCTGTACAGTACCAGTCTGTGTGGATGTGATTTGAGTGGTGGTCTGTACAGTACCAGTCTGTGTGGATGTGATTTGAGTGGTGGTCTGTACAGTACCAGTCTGTGTGGATGTGATTTGAGTGGTGGTCTGTACAGTACCAGTCTGTGTGGATGTGATTTGAGTGGTGGTCTGTACAGGACCAGTCTGTGTGGATGTGATTTGAGTGGTGGTCTGTACAGTACCAGTCTGTGTGGATGTGATTTGAGTGGTGGTCTGTACAGTACCAGTCTGTGTGGATGTGATTTGAGAGGTGGTCTGTACAGTACCAGTCTGTGTGGATGTGATTTGAGTGGTGGTCTGTACAGTACCAGTCTGTGTGGATGTGATTTGAGTGGTGGTCTTTACAGTACCAGTCTGTGTGGATGTGATTTGAGTGGTGGTCTGTACAGTACCAGTCTGTGTGGATGTGATTTGAGTGGTGGTCTGTACAGTACCAGTCTGTGTGTGGATGTGATGTGATTTGAGTGGTGGTCTGTACAGTACCAGTCTGTGTGTGGATGTGATGTGATTTGAGTGGTGGTCTGTACAGTACCAGTCTGTGTGGATGTGATTTGAGTGGTGGTCTGTGCAGTACCAGTCTGTGTGGATGTGATTTGAGTGGTGGTCTGTACAGTACCAGTCTGTGTGGATGTGATTTGAGTGGTGGTCTGTACAGTACCAGTCTGTGTGGATGTGATTTGAGTGGTGGTCTGTACAGTACCAGTCTGTGTGGATGTGATTTGAGTGGTGGTCTGTACAGTACCAGTCTGTGTGGATGTGATTTGAGTGGTGGTCTGTACAGTACCAGTCTGTATGGATGTGATTTGAGTGGTGGTCTGTACAGTACCAGTCTGTGTGGATGTGATTTGAGTAGTGGTCTGTACAGTACCAGTCTGTGTGGATGTGATTTGAGTGGTGGTCTGTACAGTACCAGTCTGTGTGGATGTGATTTGAGCGGTGGTCTGTACAGTACCAGTCTGTGTGGATGTGATTTGAGTGGTGGTCTGTACAGGACCAGTCTGTGTGGATGTGATTTGAGTGGTGGTCTGTACAGTACCAGTCTGTGTGGATGTGATTTGAGTGGTGGTCTGTACAGTACCAGTCTGTGTGGATGTGATTTGAGTGGTGGTCTGTACAGTACCAGTCTGTGTGGATGTGATTTGAGTGGTGGTCTGTACAGTACCAGTCTGTGTGGATGTGATTTGAGTGGTGGTCTGTACAGTACCAGTCTGTGTGGATGTGATTTGAGTGGTGGTCTGTACAGTACCAGTCTGTGTGGATTTGATTTGAGTGGTGGTCTGTACAGTACCAGTCTGTGTGGATGTGATTTGAGTGGTGGTCTGTACAGTACCAGTCTGTGTGGATGTGATTTGAGTGGTGGTCTGTACAGGACCAGTCTGTGTGGATGTGATTTGAGTGGTGGTCTGTACAGTACCAGTCTGTGTGGATTTGATTTGAGTGGTGGTCTGTACAGTACCAGTCTGTGTGGATTTGATTTGAGTGGTGGTCTGTACAGTACCAGTCTGTGTGGATGTGATTTGAGTGGTGGTCTGTACAGTACCAGTCTGTGTGGATGTGATTTGAGTGGTGGTCTGTACAGTACCAGTCTGTGTGGATGTGATTTGAGTGGTGGTCTGTACAGTACCAGTCTGTGTGTGGATGTGATGTGATTTGAGTGGTGGTCTGTACAGTACCAGTCTGTGTGGATGTGATTTGAGTGGTGGTCTGTACAGTACCAGTCTGTGTGGATGTGATTTGAGTGGTGGTCTGTACAGTACCAGTCTGTGTGGATGTGATTTGAGTGGTGGTCTGTACAGTACCAGTCTGTGTGGATGTGATTTGAGTGGTGGTCTGTACAGTACCAGTCTGTGTGGATGTGATTTGAGTGGTGGTCTGTACAGTACCAGTCTGTGTGGATGTGATTTGAGTGGTGGTCTGTACAGTACCAGTCTGTGTGGATGTGATTTGAGTGGTGGTCTGTACAGTACCAGTCTGTATGGATGTGATTTGAGTGGTGGTCTGTACAGTACCAGTCTGTGTGGATGTGATTTGAGTGGTGGTCTGTACAGTACCAGTCTGTGTGGATGTGATTTGAGTGGTGGTCTGTACAGTACCAGTCTGTGTGGATGTGATTTGAGTGGTGGTCTGTACAGTACAGTCTGTGTGGATGTGATTTGAGTGGTGGTCAGTACAGTACCAGTCTGTATGGATGTGATTTGAGTGGTGGTCTGTACAGTACCAGTCTGTGTGGATGTGATTTGAGTAGTGGTCTGTACAGTACCAGTCTGTGTGGATGTGATTTGATTTGAGTGGTGGTCTGTACAGTACCAGTCTGTGTGGATGTGATTTGAGTGGTGGTCTGTACAGTACCAGTCTGTGTGGATGTGATTTGAGTGGTGGTCTGTACAGGACCAGTCTGTGTGGATGTGATTTGAGTGGTGGTCTGTACAGTACCAGTCTGTGTGGATGTGATTTGAGTGGTGGTCTGTACAGTACCAGTCTGTGTGGATGTGATTTGAGTGGTGGTCTGTACAGTACCAGTCTGTGTGGATGTGATTTGAGTGGTGGTCTGTACAGTACCAGTCTGTGTGGATTGATTTGAGTGGTGGTCTGTACAGTACCAGTCTGTGTGGATGTGATTTGAGTGGTGGTCTGTACAGTACAAGTCTGTGTGGATGTGATTTGAGTGGTGGTCAGTACAGTACCAGTCTGTATGGATGTGATTTGAGTGGTGGTCTGTACAGTACCAGTCTGTGTGGATGTGATTTGAGTGGTGGTCTGTACAGTACCAGTCTGTGTGGATGTGATTTGATTTGAGTGGTGGTCTGTACAGTACCAGTCTGTGTGGATGTGATTTGAGTGGTGGTCTGTACAGTACCAGTCTGTGTGGATGTGATTTGAGTGGTGGTCTGTACAGGACCAGTCTGTGTGGATGTGATTTGAGTGGTGGTCTGTACAGTACCAGTCTGTGTGGATTTGATTTGAGTGGTGGTCTGTACAGTACCAGTCTGTGTGGATGTGATTTGAGTGGTGGTCTGTACAGTGTGGATGTGATTTGAGTGGTGGTCTGTGCAGTACCAGTCTGTGTGTGGATGTGATGTGATTTGAGTGGTGGTCTGTACAGTACCAGTCTGTGTGGATGTGATTTGAGTGGTTGTCTGTACAGTACCAGTCTGTGTGGATGTGATTTGAGTGGTGTTCTGTACAGTACCAGTCTGTGTGGATGTGATTTGAGTGGTGGTCTGTACAGTGTGGATGTGATTTGAGTGGTGGTCTGTGCAGTACCAGTCTGTGTGTGGATGTGATGTGATTTGAGTGGTGGTCTGTACAGTACCAGTCTGTGTGGATGTGATTTGAGTGGTGGTCTGTACAGTACCAGTCTGTGTGGATGTGATTTGAGTGGTGGTCTGTACAGTACCAGTCTGTGTGGATTTGATTTGAGTGGTGGTCTGTACAGTACCAGTCTGTGTGGATGTGATTTGAGTGGTGGTCTGTACAGTACCAGTCTGTGTGGATGTGATTTGATTTGAGTGGTGGTCTGTACAGTACCAGTCTGTGTGGATGTGATTTGAGTAGTGGTCTGTACAGTACCAGTCTGTGTGGATGTGATTTGATTTGAGTGGTGGTCTGTACAGTACCAGTCTGTGTGGATGTGATTTGAGTGGTGGTCTGTACAGTACCAGTCTGTGTGGATGTGATTTGAGTGGTGGTCTGTACAGTACCAGTCTGTATGGATGTGATTTGAGTGGTGGTCAGTACAGTACCAGTCTGTGTGGATGTGATTTGAGTGGTGGTCTGTACAGTACCAGTCTGTGTGGATGTGATTTGAGTAGTGGTCTGTACAGTACCAGTCTGTGTGGATGTGATTTGAGAGGTGGTCTGTACATTACCAGTCTGTGTGGATGTGATTTGAGTGGTGGTCTGTACAGTACCAGTCTGTGTGGATGTGATTTGAGTGGTGGTCTTTACAGTACCAGTCTGTGTGGATGTGATTTGAGTGGTGGTCTGTACAGTACCAGTCTGTGTGGATGTGATTTGAGTGGTGGTCTGTACAGTACCAGTCTGTGTGTGGTGGATGTGATTTGAGTGGTGGTCTGTACAGTACCAGTCTGTGTGTGGATGTGATGTGATTTGAGTGGTGGTCTGTGCAGTACCAGTCTGTGTGGATGTGATTTGAGTGGTGGTCTGTGCAGTACCAGTCTGTGTGGATGTGATTTGAGTGGTGGTCTGTACAGTACCAGTCTGTGTGGATGTGATTTGAGTGGTGGTCTGTACAGTACCAGTCTGTGTGGATGTGATTTGAGTGGTTGTCTGTACAGTACCAGTCTGTGTGGATGTGATTTGAGTGGTGGTCTGTACAGTACCAGTCTGTGTGGATGTGATTTGAGTGGTGGTCTGTACAGTACCAGTCTGTATGGATGTGATTTGAGTGGTGGTCTGTACAGTACCAGTCTGTGTGGATGTGATTTGAGTGGTGGTCTGTACAGTACCAGTCTGTGTGGATGTGATTTGAGTGGTGGTCTGTACAGTACCAGTCTGTGTGGATGTGATTTGAGAGGTGGTCTGTACAGTACCAGTCTGTGTGGATGTGATTTGAGTGGTGGTCTGTACAGTACCAGTCTGTGTGGATGTGATTTGAGTGGTGGTCTGTACAGTACCAGTCTGTGTGGATGTGATTTGAGTGGTGGTCTGTACAGTACCAGTCTGTGTGGATGTGATTTGAGTGGTGGTCTGTACAGTACCAGTCTGTGTGGATGTGATTTGAGTGGTGGTCTGTACAGTACCAGTCTGTGTGGATGTGATTTGAGTGGTGGTCTGTACAGTACCAGTCTGTGTGGATGTGATTTGAGTGGTGGTCTGTACAGTACCAGTCTGTGATGGATGTGATTTGAGTGGTGGTCTGTGCAGTACCAGTCTGTGTGTGGATGTGATGTGATTTGAGTGGTGGTCTGTGCAGTACCAGTCTGTCTGTGATGGATGTGATTTGAGTGGTGGTCTCAGCAGTACCAGTCTGTGTGGATGTGATTTGAGTGGTGGTCTGTGCAGTACCAGTCTGTGTGGATGTGATTTGAGTGGTGGTCTGTACAGTACCAGTCTGTGTGGATGTGATTTGAGTGGTGGTCTGTACAGTACCAGTCTGTGTGTGATGTGATTTGAGTGGTGGTCTGTACAGTACCAGTCTGTGTGGATGTGATTTGAGTGGTGGTCTGTACAGTACCAGTCTGTGTGGATGTGATTTGAGTGGTGGTCAGTACAGTACCAGTCTGTATGGATGTGATTTGAGTGGTGGTCTGTACAGTACCAGTCTGTGTGGATGTGATTTGAGTAGTGGTCTGTACAGTACCAGTCTGTGTGGATGTGATTTGAGTGGTGGTCTGTACAGTACCAGTCTGTGTGGATGTGATTTGAGAGGTGGTCTG